>NW_006921756.1:4871009-4873553 GCF_000298275.1 Orycteropus afer afer
GAAGTAGATTGCCCCATCTTCCTTCCCTAAATGCAGTTGGGCACCGTGCAAGTTCGCAATGAAGGGAAGTTATCATTAAGATTAGCATTTACCATAAGTGTCAAGGACCACCACACCATCTGAGAATATTCATGCTTGGCCAAGCCAAACCTTCACTGGTGGTGTTTCATTAGGAGGGTGGAGAGAGGGGAACCAAGAGTCCTGCTCTGGCAAAAAGGAAGGAAGTCATATAACTTTAAAATCCAACCATTAGAAGATACATGCCAAGAGCACTTTGAAAGCAGAACACCTATTAAAAATAGCACACCTATTTAAATAGCTACTTCCAATCCATCAGGGTGGATACAGTTTTCCTTTTGGAGGGCAGGGCTTGGGTGTCAACTACTCTGTTGGACCAGCTGAGACCACAGATGAGAAAGTGCTTTAAACCCTGCAAGGCCAAGTATAGTCAGTCTTAGGCCCTGGTTTGGGAGGGGAGGATTGCATAGAATTAGGCTCAAGAAAAGTCTGGGCATTTTCCAGGTTCTGCCCCTAAAGGTATATCTGGTCTCCAACTCCCAGTTTATGTCATCTTCTCTGACCTAAGCTCAGACTAGGCGTGTGTGTGTGTGTGTGTGTGTGTGTGTGTGTATATAACAGAGAGAGAGAAAGAGAGAGAGAGAGAGAAGTAGTAATAGTAGAGACATGGAGAGAGAGGGGTCATTTCTCCAGATCCAGTTTAAGGCCAAGGGTTAAGGAGCATGAGAAGGGGACAATCATTTTCTCAGGCAAAGCCATTTTCCATCAGAACAATCCTGGGACTGCCCACTGCCCACTTGCAAGCTTTAAATCATTTCATAACATTTTTTTTCTCCCTGCCTGATTCTAGCACAAATGAAAAGTATGTGTTGGGGTGGGTGGTTGAGGGGGAGGAAGAGAACAGTACTTTACTAATAACCAAAAAATTGTAAAATCCCAATATATTGGAGGAAGAACTAGCTGTGAGCCAATCAACCAGCTCAAAGTTCTGGACAAAACAGCACACAGAAGGTGCACCTTGCCCAAGGTCAATTAACTCTTTGCTAACAGGGCAGCTGTGGGACCCTGTCCTGGTGTTCAATTCTGGGTTATTTTCACATATTACTTTACACTTTGAGGGTGGGACAGTAACTGGGGGACATCAAGGGATACCTTGTTTTGGAAGGGAAATGAAGAGAAGCAATGATTACTTGTCGCCCAAGGAAATACTAAGCCAGTGTATCCTGGCGCTTCCTTTTCCTCTCTGGAATTTTCCCCATTTTCCCATAGGGCACTTGGCAGAGTGGGTGCTGGGACCTGGGCTGGAGAGGAAAAGAAAAGTGGGGACCAGCACCAGGAAGAAAGTTTGCCTTAGGTCAGAGTGGGAGGGCAGGGGGAGAGAGGGAAGTCTGGGAGGGGGGGGCCAGAGTACGTGAATGAGAAAGGAAGGGTTTGATAGAAGTCAGAGAGGCGAAAGGCAAAGGATGATAGAAAGACACAGATACAGTCAGAAAGGAGCAGAGGCAAGAAGAGGAAAGCCGATAGGCTAAAAGACAGAAAGAATAGAGTCAAAAGAGGGCCCAGAGAGAAGAAACGTCCAAGAAGGAACGAAAGTCAGAGAGGAGCGAGTCAGAGAAGAGCGTCAGCTCGCGGGGAAGGACTGGAGAGGGAGCGTCCCATCTCAGCTCGCAGGGAAGAGCTGGAGCCAGGACAGGCAAAAGCGAGGAAAAGGCGCCCGAGGCTGCGCACGCCTGGCGGAGGTGGAGCGGGTGGGATGAGGTGGGTGCGGAAAGCAGGAGCCAGTCATCGTCCCCACGGGGCTGGAGTGCCCGTGTGGACGAGAGTGTGGCTGGGCATGCGCTCGCTCACCGATCCTGGCGGCCGGCACTGTCCTCCGTCTGGGGGCTGCGGGCGGGCGCGGGCGGTGGCCAGGAGGGCGACGAGCAGCGGCCCCGCCAGGGCGGCGTGCATCCTGCCGGGGCCCGCGGGGCGCGGGGGACCCTCTTGGACGGCACCCCCTCAGCGGGGCGGTGAGCCGCTTAGCGGGGACCGGAGGTTTCACAGGAGCGCGGGGCTCCAGCCACTGGATGCTGGGAGCCCTCCGGGGCGTGGCTGGATGTCCCTGCCGGACCTGGGGGTCCCTGTGGGGCGGTGCTCCGTCTGTGGTTAGAAGGGGACCCTCTGGGGCGGGGCCCCCTAACCAGGGTACGCAGCCCCGTGGGCCAGGCCTGGGGGTTCTGAGAGCACACGCAAGTGCTTAGGCGCGCGGGGGTCCAGGAGCTGTGTCGGAGTCCAAGGGCGCACGGGGTTCCTGGGGGCACTACCGAGATCCCGGGGTGCGCGGGGGTTCTGGGGTTATGCTGGGGACTCAGGGCGCGCAAGGGTCCCAAGGGTGCCTGGCGCTCCAGGGGGCGCGCAATGGGACAAGTGCGGCAGAGGGCGCGGCGGGGGCGGGGGTCGGCTCTGGGGTGCCCGGCTACCCCTGAGCCTGGCTCAGAGGGGCGGCGGGCGGCCGCGCGGCCGCTGCCCGGGCTCCGCCATGCTGCT
>NW_006921756.1:4873795-4874595 GCF_000298275.1 Orycteropus afer afer
GATGGGCATGGCAGGCGCTCGCTCGCAGCTCTTTCGCTCTCTCGCTCGCTCCCTCACACACGCGCGGAGGGAGGCGAAGCCCGCAGCAGCCACTTCCCAACTTTCCAAACTTCCCAGCGCAACTTTTTCCTCTCCTCCCCTGCCCGCTCCTCCTCCTCCCGCATCCCTCCCCCTTCGCTTCTCCAGCTCCCCGCTATGCCGTAGCTTCCGTGCGCGGCCGTCAGAGGGCGCCCGGGCAGGGGCCCCGCTTGGCCAACCTCAGCTGGCTTCGCGGAGGACTGGACAGGGCCGGCAACGACAAATCTGAGAACGTGGACCATTCTCGCTCAATGCACCCGCCGCACGGACCCTGGCGAGTTGAGCAGGGAGCTCCCAGACTAGGAGCTGTGCCTCTGAGAAGGCAACACTTTGAACATCCAGGAAAATTGGACTTGTATCACTCCACTGTGCCTAACATTTGCATGCACTTAGAAGGTGCCCTGCAAATACTAGTTGATTTAAAATAAACCAACGATAGAAAATAATTATCCGCAAAATTTCTGGGAAGCTTCTATTTTAAAAAGTCTTTCCCTCTTTTTCATTGGACCCACCTAGGATTGCTGTGAGTGACTTGAGAAAGGTAGAGATTTATATCACACTTTCTTAGAACATAAGGAGCTCTGGCCATGTGGTGGATAAGGCATTTTGCTGCTAACAAGAAGGTCAGCTGTTCAAACCCACCAGCCGCTCTGGGGAAAGAAGATAGGGCGATCTACTTCCTTAAAGATTTGTTGTTGTTGTTGTTGTTGTTGTTGTTGTTG
>NW_006921756.1:4874695-4876713 GCF_000298275.1 Orycteropus afer afer
AATCTCAATGTCCAGAAATAGATTTTCATTGGAACAAAACTGTGCCCATTCATTTACATATTGTCTATGGTTGCTTTTGCACTACAGTGACAGAGTTAAGTAGTTGCCCATATGGCCTGCAAAGCCTAAAATATTTATTAGATAGCCCCTTACAGAAAAAAGTTTGCCAACCTGTGCTATAAAACCTTAGAGACAATCATGTGGACCATGCCCCAGACAGACTCAGTGATTCCTAAAGGTCTCAGCCATACCTTCAAGTGACTGTGCTATGTGGGTAAAGAAACTTGCATGATTTCTATGTATAGTATTCTCAGATATTACAGCGGTCAAAGTGGTGTGTGTGTGTGTGGGGGGGGGGTCACTTATAGGTTAGAATGGACTCCATGGCAGTGAGTTTGGTTTGGTTTTTCTTAGAGCATAGGAGTCCTGGTGACTCAATGGTTAAGTGCTGGACTGCTTACAGAAACATCAATAGTTTGCATCCCAGCCATTCTGTGGGAGAAATATGTGACAATCTGTTTCCTTAAAGATCACAGCCTTGGAAATCCTTTGGGGCAGTTCTGTCTGTCCTACAGGGTCACTGTGAGTTGGAATTGACTCCACTGCAAGGGTTTGGTTTTTGTTTGTTTGTTTGTTTTTTAGCCTACAGTAACTGAAAGACCCCTTAAAAGCACCTAGTTCTCCTTTTATTCCTAAGAGGTAAATGAAACTTATAGAAGGTCAGGGGCAATGCTCATGCCTTTGGCACCGATGGAATGGTTAGAAAATGGTGGCCCTAGGAGGTCAAGTGAGCAACACCAACTGGGCTACAGAGGCAGAAAGTGTGCCCAGAGCAGGAATAGTTGGTCTGACTTTTGGGGAAAACACAAGAAGGAAAGAAGGGTGATCCCAGAGAGGTGCAGCTTGAACTACATAACTACATGAAGTTGCCATGCCATTTTGTAGGTCAAAAATAAATGAATGTTGGTAATTTCACATGGTTCAGCCTACTATTTGCTCAGGGCACCCTCAGCCTCTCAACTTCTTACCCACACACACTTTGGGTAACAGACTTTTAGAGTGCCCAGAGGGTACACAAGAATGGTATAGCCCCACAATTTCACACAAACAGAGCTCTGAGAGCCGCTGCCAAGACCAAAGAGGAGAACTTTAAAGAGCTTTCACTTCCTGAAGCTCTAAACACTCTACAAAGCCACCACCCTCCACTTGGGAAGGATGAGGTGAAAGCCTTGTGAACTGGGAAGGAGAATTTGATCCCACTGATAAAGATATGATTGTCTTCACTGAGAAATTAGAACACTTGGTTAGATAGTGTCTTCTGTATAATTAAAATGTGATCTGTACAATTAAAGTGATGGTGCATGTGAATGTGTATGTGTGCTTTTTAAAAGCTTCCTCTCCTCCTCTTGCAAAAGTTCCTGCATGCAGTAATAGTGCTTTGAGATCTCACCATACTTCTACTGATATTGTTGAAGAGATACAAGAATAAGCAAGCTTTTCCATGCCTAGGTAGTATATCCAAGAGAATTGAAACCATACAGCCACATAAACCCTTGGCCATGAATGTTCATTGCAGCATTATTCACAATAACTAAAAGGTGGAAACCACACAAATGTCCATCAGCTGCTGAGTAGATAAACAAAATGTGGTATTTTTATACAATGGAATATTATTCAGCCAGAAAAAAAGAATAAAGCACTGACACATACTGAAATAGGAATAAATTTTCTAAAAGTATGCTAAATAAAAGAAGCCAATCACAAAATACCACATATTGTATCACTCCTTTTATATGGTATGTTTAGACTAGTCAATCCCATAGATGCAGAAATTAGATTAGTGGTTGCCTAGGGCTGACGACACAACTTTGCTTAGTGAAAGTAAGGATGACTTAAAGCACTTACTGATGAAGAGTAAAGAATACAGTCTGCAGTATGGATTACATCTCAATATAAAGAAAACAAAAATCCTCACAATTGGACCAATAAGCAGCATCACAATAAATGGAGAAAAGATT
>NW_006921756.1:4877503-4879012 GCF_000298275.1 Orycteropus afer afer
ACTTCCGTAGTGATACTGCCTCGGAAACCCAAGGAGGGGTCGCTATGAGTCGGGGCCGACTCGACGGCACATAACAACAACAACAACAATGGCATTACAAAGTTAATAAATAAGTAAGAACAAACATGTTTGGGGTCCCAGAGATAGTGCTCCCTAAGAACAAGGGTTTGACTATTTTCAAACAATTTTGTCTCCTATGTGATATAGTGAGAGAAACCTGTGATGATAAAGGAGCTCTGGTAGCGTAGTGCCTAAGGCAGTTGACTGCTAACCAAAAGGCTGGTGGTTCAAGGCCACTCCTTGAAAGGAAGGTTGGGCAATCTACTTCCGTAGTGATTCTGCCTCAGAAACCCAAGGAGGGGTTGCTATGAGTCAAATTCGACTCGATGACACATAATAACAGAGACTTACCCTGTTTCTATGAATGTCTCAGTGAGCACCTCTGGGTAGGGCAATCCAGCTATCCTCTCCGGACCTCCATTTTCCCGTCACCATCAGTATAAACAAGTGCTTGGGGCAGATCATCTTTAAGGATCTTCTGCATCTAACACCACAGTTCTGAGTTCCATGGCCACAGCTTGCCCAGGGGCCTTGAAGTAATATGGGAAGGAGCACAGTGTTCAAAAAGGGAACAATGGACTTAAATTCCTGCCTCTTCTATACTGGGCCACATCCGGCCCACTTTCCTTTTATTGCATTTTAATTAAGTTGTTCAATCAGATGAGTACCAGAAATCTGTAGGCTGTAACAGCCAGGGCAGGAGCAGAAGCCTTGTAGCGTAACTAAACCAACAAAGCCTTCCTCCAGAGCAGATTCAGGAGGCCCAGGTCCTGCCGAAGGTGTCTTGCTTGCAGGGAAGGGGTGAGGGCTCCCCTGCTTAGGCCCCAGGGCCAAGGAGGGACTTTATTCTTGGTCTGAGTGTTGCTCTCCTCAGCAGGCCAATGCCTGGACCCGTAGCCACACTGGCATTTTTAAATAGCCTATTCTCCAATCCCAGGTGTGCTCACCACCCATTCCCAGGTTCTGCCTTCTCCAATCCAACTTCGGTTGGTTGGAAGTTAATCCTTGGTGGTGGAGGGATGTGATTGCTTTTGATGGGGAAGTTGCAGATTCCAGGGCCATCAGGAGGTTAGCTGAGCCTAAGACAGTCTAGAGTGGTGGAAAGAATCAAACATGTGCAGACACTGGGATGGTTCAGAGTCCCTGGGTGGTGCAAATGGTTAATGCTCTCAGCTACTAACCAAAAGGTTGGGAGTTGGAATCCACCTAGAGTTTCCTTCAGGAGGAAGGCCTAGGGATCTATTAAAAAAAAAAAAAAGGCAACCATTGAAAAACCTGTGGAGTACAGTTCTACTCTGACATACATGGGGTTGCTATGAGTTGGAATTGACTCGACAGCTACTAGTTTTTGTTTGGTTGAGGTGATCCAGAAATAAGCATTCCTTCTTGAGAGTGGAGAAATAGGCACATGCTCATAGAAGTGAAATAAAGGATTAGAGTTCTTACATG
>NW_006921756.1:4879197-4888188 GCF_000298275.1 Orycteropus afer afer
TGAATCTTTAAGGATGATTGGGACTTGGACAGGGAAGATGAGGAGATGAGGAAAGGAAGGTCATTTCAAGCAGTGGGAACAGAATGTAATAAAGCATGGAAGTGCAAGTGTTTGGCTCATTTGGGGGATGGTAAACAATGTTGGGGGTGGGGGGAAGTAGAATGCAGGAGGACTCGAGGAGAGGGTCGGAAATAAGACTGCATCAGGAAGAGTCATGCACAATCTTAGCAAATCTTTCAACCAGCCATTCAGTGCAGATAAGTTTCTAAGCTTGCTCTGCATGCATTGCATGTGCTGGTTGAGGTGGCTAATATACTAGGCTCCAGACAAGATGTGTGTACACCCCAATGTGTGCAGCCATCAGTAATGCACAACAATGATACAAATTCACCCTATTCACTCACAAATATTGATGGAGTCCTGTGTATACTGTAGTGTGTTAAGTATGGAGGAGTAACATTCCTGCCCTGTGGCAGCCTAAAGTTTTTAACAAGTCAAAATACCAGCTCATGACTGGTTAAAAGATTAAGAGAATTCATTTAACTATCAGGTGCCTAATACAGTATTGTAAATGCACAAGTGAAGTCAGGGGAAGTTAAAGGGCCAGGGACATCTTTGTGGAGGAAGGAGGATTTGAAATGGGCAGTGAAGGAAAAGCAGAATTTAAGTAGATGGAAGGAAAGAGCCTTGCTTGCATGCCAGGTAAGGGGAATGACGATAGCAAAGGGCAAAGGTGGGGCAGGGAATAGAACACTCTGGTTGAAAAAGAAGAGAGATATTGGGAAAGTCAGCTGGAGTGGGGAGCTAGGGAGGCATAGAGTGGAGTGTCTGATGGAGAGGAAGTAAAGGAGGAAAGGGGCCTGGGATTACTGTAGAACACCTTTGTGTCAGACCCTTTATCAAAACAATCTCAGCAACACTGTGAGACAGACATTTTTAGCCCCGTTTTAAAGATTAGGAAACCGAGTGTCAGAGGGACACATGTCTTGTTCATATCACACAGCTGATAACTGGAAGGCCTGGACTGTCTGATTTTTTCCACTAGAACACTTGCTCCCTTCAAGATACAAAGGGGACTACAGGTAATGCAGGTAGCACGGGCCAGCTGGGTGGGGCTCATGTGCAGCAGCACACACAATCACTGGGAGCACAGTCACACCACATACAGCAACTCCCGGGCGGTATCTCTCAATCTAATTTGGACAGTGAGATGATAGCCATTTATGAGACTTTTACCTTTACATTAGCACAAGCTGTGCAAGACTCCATCCTCTATTTAGAATTCAATAGAAGTATGGAAAGGGGAGGGGGAAGAAATTTGATGCTTGAAACAAAATACCCCATCGAGCTGACCACTAAATAGCACTTAGACCCCATGTATACACACAGCTGCTTTATGTAGTGGAGGCTGTGGACTATGTTCCTGGATATAAAATAACAAACCACATATAATGTTTTACATTGCTGTGTAATTAGTACGGATCTGTGAGTGTGTGAGCTGACCAGGGTGTGGGAAGGGGGGCTTGGGCCTTGAGCATAGCCGGCTGTGGAGGAAAGACCATGGGCTATGAGGCCAAGAGAACGGGAGTCTGAATCCCTTCTTCACCACTTCACAGCCATTGGACAGTGGGCAACTGATTGAAACGATGAACTTCCAATTTCACATGGGTTCAAAAAAAGTTGTGGTCAAGTCGATTTCAACTCATGGTGACCTCCTGTGTTGCAGAGTAGAATTGCAGTCTGTATGATGTTCATGGCTGTGATCTTTTGGAAGCAGATTGCCAAACCTTTGTTCCAAGGAGCCTCTGGGTAGGTGCCAATTGCCAGCCCTTCAGTTAGCAGTCAAGGGCCAAACCATTAGTCTATGCTGTGTTTTCACCCCTCCTCACCTAGGGTTCATTTGGCAATGTCTAAAGACATTTTAAGGAGGCCTAAAGAAGCTCTGGTGGCATAGTGGATAAGGCATTGGGCTGCTAACAAAAAAGGTCAGCGGTTCAAACTCACCAGCTGCTCCAAGGAAGGAAGGTGGGGCAATCTACTTTTATAAACATTTACAGCTTCGGAAACCCAATGAGTCAGAATCGACTCAATGGCAGTGAGTTTGTTTTTGGTTTTTTGAGTGGCTCCTCAGAAGGAAAGTTGGGCGATCTACTTCTGTAGTGATACTGCCTCAGCAACCCAAGGAGGGGTTGCTATGAGTTGGGTCTGACTTGATGGCACGTAACAACAACAACAGTGGTTGGGAAGGAGCCCTGGTCCTTGGAAGGAAGGTTGGGCAATCTACTTCCATAGTGATACCACCTCAGAAACCCAAGGAGGGGTCGGTATGAGTCGAGTCTGACTCAAGGACACATAACAACAACTACAGTGGTTGAGTGCTCGGCTGCTAACCAAAGGTTGGTCGTTTGAATATACCATCTGCTCCATGGGAGAAGGATGTGGCAATCTGTTTCCATAAGATTATAGCTTTGGAAACACTATGAGGCAGTTCTACTCTGTTATATAGGGTTGTTATGAGTTAGAATTGACTCTATGGCAACAAGACATTTTAGGAGCCCCTGCGTGATTCAAATGGTTAAGTGCTCAACTACTATCTGAAAGGTTGGCTGCTCAAATCCACCCAGAGGTGCATTGGAAGAAAGGCCTAAAGATCTGTTTCTGAAAAATCACAGGCTTGAAAACCCTATGGAACGGTTCTACTCTGCATACATGGGATTGCCATGAGTCAGAATCGAATTGACTGCAACTACTACCAACAGAGATTTTTGGTTGTTATAACTGGGAAGGTATTCCTGGCATCTAGTGGGAAGGGTTCAGGATGTTACTAACTGTCCTATATCTCACAGGACAGTCCCCCACTAAGAATGATCCTACCTTAAATACTAATAGTGCCCAGATTGAGAAATTCTGCCTTGTAGGGTTTCCATGTAAGCATATAACCACTACTAACTTTTATTGGGCACTTACTGTGTGCTAGGCATGGTTGTATCACTTTATTTAACTGTTAATTCTTACCTCATCATAATTAATCTACAAGAGAGGTAATATTATAGATATATTTTATATAAGGACTTCATGCTTGGTAAGGTAGAAGGTCAGCAAAAAAAGAAGTAAACCTCAATGAGATGGACTGACCCAGTGGCTCCAACAATGGGCTTAAACATAGCAAAGATTGTGAGGATGGTTCAGGACTGGGCAATGTTTCATTCTGTTGTACATAGTACCACTGAGTCAGAACCTACTTGATGACACCTAACAATAACAACAACAGGTGAAGTAAGATTTTATAGGTCAAGAGAGGGGGTTTGAACTCCAGCTTCACAGAGAAGATATAAAACCAAAAAAAACTCACTACCATTGAGTGGGTTACAACTCATAGCAACCTTGGGTTTCCGAGGTTGTAGCTCTACAGAAGTAGATTGCTCAGTCTTCCTTCTGAGGAGTGGCTAGTAGGATTAAACCACCTAATATGATCTGATTTACATTTTGAAGGATCATTCAGATTTTAGTGTGTAGGATGTCTCTGAGGTAGCAAGTGAGGGGTCCAAGGAGGCTAGCAGGACACTAGGGCAGTAGTGGACGTGGGAGATGATAATGGTTTGGAGCAGGGTGGTTGTAATAGAACTAGAAGAAAGTGAACAGTTATTGTTCACACAGAGTTAGAGCCATGAGTGTTCTGTGATAAATATGAGATAGGAGGGAGGAAAAGAGAAGAATCAAGGATAACTCAAGGTTTTTGGATTGAGCAACTGGTTTCATCAAATGAGATAAGGAAGACTAAGGGAAGAAGAGAGTTTGGAGAATGCAAAGAAGGTATGAAGAGTTCAGTTTTCAGTCAGAGTAAACGTGAGTTGACTACAAAAGTTGGAAGTTAAAGTGAAATAAGTCAATCACAGAAAGACAAATATTGTATTAGTTCATTATAGTAAAAAGTCAAGGAAAGGATTATATATGGAAGGAAACTTTCTTTGTTGATTACCAGAAGTGGGAGGGGCAGGGAAAGGAGGAAACACTGCAAAAAAATTTTAAAAATAATAATAAATAAATAAATTGTTGTTGGCCATGATTAAAAAAAAAAAAAAAAGATGTTGGAAGTTAGTGTCTGCCCAAAGACACCTCAGAAGAAATGCTTGGGGATCTACTTCTGAAAAATCAGCCATTGAAAACCCTATAAAGTATAGTTCTTCTACAGCACTCAGTGGGGTCACCATGGGTCAGAGTCTACTCAATGGCACAAGTTACTAGGAAGCCTAATGAAGGTGTTAAGAAAAAAGCTTATAAATGAGCCTGGGCTCAGGGAGCAGTCAGGTTGGAAGGATAAATCTAAAATCCATTGCATAGAGGTAATGATGTTCTGAGATCACCAGAGAAAGAGGAAATAAGTGTGTGAGAGAGAGAGAAAAATTGAAGAAGCCTAGGTCTAAGGCCAGGACTCATACCTTTAAAGTTTAAAAGAAGAGAAATAGCCATCAAAGGCTGAAAGAGAAGAAATATCAAGAGAAGGAGGTGCCACAGAAGCCAGAGAAGTTGTTTTTTTTTTTTTTTTTGGTTAATTAACTATGTTTAATGTGCCTAACACATAGTGAAACAAAATAGAGAAAATTATCATTAGATTTTTCCACAGAAAGGTCACTGACATTGACTATTTCAATGGACTATTGGTGATAGAAGTATAGGTAAAGTGGGCTGAAGATAGAGAGGGGGGTGAGGAAGTGAAGAAAGACACTATAGGCAATTCTTTCTATAATTTTTGTCATAAAGGATAAAGAAGAAATGGAAAGGGGGCAACAGATGAGGTCTATGAGGGACTTTTTAAAACATGGGTCATGTAGCACCCTTGTATACTTATGTGAAGGATCTAGCAGAGAGGGAGGAACATATATGACCTCAGAGAGCAAACTGAAGAAATCCTTGAGAAGTGTTGGAGAACCCAAGAGGTTTTGAGGTCTAGAAAACAATGAAGGGTCTAATCCTTATTAGAAAATTTCTTCTACTATTACAGGAGGGAGTCCTCCTCCAATCCTGATGCCATATTGTTCTTCATATAGTCCAGCTTCTCAGATTATTTGCTCAGCATACATATTGAATAACTATGGTGAAAGGATGCAACCCTGACATACACTTTTTAAGCCATGAAGTATTCCCTATCTGTGTTTGAATGACTGCCTCTTGGTCCATGTACTGATTCTTCAGGAGCTTGATTAAGTGTTCTGGAATTTCCATTCTTCACAATAATAATTTGTTATGATCTGTGTACTTGAATGTCTTTGCATAGTCAGGAAAGCACAGACACATATCTTTCTGATATTCTTTGTTTTCAGTCAAAATTCATCTGACATCAGCAATGATATCTCTCATTCCATATTCTCTTCTGAAACTGGTTTGAATTTCTGGTATTTCCCTGTCAATGTACTGCTGCAACTGGTTTTGAATTATTTTCAGCAAAATTTTACCTACGCATGATATGATGATATTGTTGAATACTTTCTGTATTCTGTTGGATCACCTTGCTTTGAAAAGAGCACAAACATGGATCTCTTCCAGTCAGTTGGCCATGTAACTGTCTTCCAAATTTCCTGATAAGATTAGTGAGTGCTTCCAGCACTGTATCTGTTTGTTGAAATACCTCAATGGGTATTCCATCAATTCCTAGAACCTTGTTTCCCACCAATTCCTTCCATTCAGATTGTACTTCTTCCTTCAATACCATCAGTTCTTGATCTTATGCTACCTTCTGAAATGATTCATTAACAACCTGTGATATGCAAGTGACACAATCGTACTTGCTGAAATTGAAGATTTGACTTAAAGTGCTTACTGATGAAAACTGAAGACTACAACCTTCATTATGGATTATGTCTCAACTTAAAAAAACAAAAATCCTCACAACTGGACCAATAAACAACATACTGATAAATGGAGAAATCCTTGAAGCTGTCAAGTATTTCATTTTACTTGGATCCACAATGAATGTCCATGGAAGCAGCAGCCAAGCATATGAAAGCTGGACAATGAATAAGGAAGACCACAGAAGGATTGGTGTATTCTGATTATAATGTTGGTGAGGAATATTGAAAATACCATGAACTGTCAGAAAAACCAATAAATCCATCTTGGAAGAAGTATAGCCTGAATTCTCCTTAGAAGCAAGAATGATCAGACTTCATCTTATCTACTTTGGTCATATTACCAGAAGGAACCAGTCCTTAGAGAAGAATATCATGCTTGGTAAAGTAGAGGGTCAGTGAAAAAGGGGAAGACCCTTAACAAGATGAACCAACACAGTGATGGCAACAATGGGCTCAAGCATGGCAATGATTGTGAGGATGGAGCAGGACTGGACAGGGTTTTGTTCTGTTATACATAGTGTTGCTGAGTCAAAACTGATTCAACAGCACCTAACAACAACAACATTATAGGAAGGAAGGCAGCAAGTATGTGAATGATGCCAAGTAGTTGGCTGGGTGGATGAAGGTGTGCTGAAATCATTTCTAATTTTCAGACAGAAAAGTCAGAGCCCTGACTTGTTCCGCTGGCCAGACCTAGCCCTGAACAATGATGTAGACTGAGCCTTCATTCTGGCCCTAGACTGAGGTCTGCCCCGTACACTGAATGTCTACTCTTGTTCAACCAGTTCTCTTTCTTCATAAGGGAAACTCTGAGGCATACCATAGGTGACTCAATATAACCCACCTCTACTGCTGAAAAAAACATTGAAGTAAAGTGAGGCTCAGCAACATCTGGATAAGTCAACAGATGAGGGCTGCCTTCAAAGGAGTATCAAGAAGGGGATTTCCCAGGGAAATGTCAGAGAAGGTCATTGTAAATTTGTAGGGAATGTTAAAATAGAAGAGAGCCAAGAACAAGAGGCTATCAAAATAGACCAAAACTTGGGATTCCTTAGCATGAGAGGATGCAAGTCTTGGCAGGAATGGAGAAATTACTGATGTGAGCCCTAAAAACTCAGGCAGAGCCAAGTAAAGTGCAAGTGGGGCAAGTGGAGTTATTGATGGTTCTACAAAATCTAGGAAGCTGAGTGCTCTTCAACTTTTTCCTTTTACATGAACCCTTGCAAGGGCAATGTGATCTGGGCAGGTAGATTTAGACATTGATATGGTGATTAAGAATTTATGACTGTAAAATGTGTGCTGTATGAGAAATGGCCCTGCCACATCCTAGCTTAATCCTTGTAGATCTCAATCTCTTGTGTAAAGTGAGAACAGTAGCAATGCGTACCTCTTAGGTTTGTTGTGGGGATCTGGTAAAGTATGGATGAGAAAGCACTTTGTGTACTGTAAAGGGCCATGGATGTTGCTTTTGTGATTATTATTAATAATGTTAATAAGAATGAAAGTGTTCAAAATTATCTCCTTTCCTAGTGTAAGTATTTTCATGCTCCTCTAAAAAAAAATGTGAAACAAGGCATTGGGAGGAGCATAAGAGTTAAAGGCAACATAGGTAAATCCTATTTGTAATGGATTGAATTGTGCCCTCAAAAAATAGCTGTCAGCTTAGCTAGGTCATGACTCTAAGTGGTTTGGCAGTTATGTGATGATGTAATGGGTCACCATGTAATGATTCCCCATGATGCGATCTGATGTGATAAGCTGATCAGTTGTAAGAAGATTACAGTGAGATGCAACACCCTTAATTCTATCATAGCCCTGGTCCAAGGTAAGGGGAATTTCCCTGGGGTGTGGCCTGCAATATTTTTTATCTTACAAGAAATAAAAGAGAGATACAAACACAGATGGGGAGACCTACTACCACCAAGAAAGAAGAGCTGAGAGCAGAGCACATTTTTTGGACCCAGGGTTCCTGCACTGGGATTTTCCTAGAACCAAGAGACACAGAAAGAAAAAGTCTTCCTTAGAGTCGGCGTTCTGAATTCAGACTTCTAGCCTCCTAAACTGTGAGAGAATAAATTTGTTTGTTAAAGCCATCCTCATATGGTATTTCTGTTATAGCAGCACTAGATAACTAAGACACTGTTACATACACAATCCTGCAATGACAGTAATCACAATAATATATTAGTGGATACATATAGATAGACACACAACCTGAATAGGTGTGGAGAGGCAAATGGGACTACACCCATGAATACATATGCTGTTGTTGTTGTTAGGTGCCATCAAGTCATCTCTGACTCATAGGAACCCTATGCACAGCAGAACAAAACACCTCTCGGTCCCGCACCAGCTCTGTGATCCCTGCTATACTTGAGCCCATTGCTGCAGCCACTGTGTCAATCCATCTCATTGAGGGCCTTCCCCTCTTTCATTGACCCTCCACCTTACCAAGCATGATATCCTTCTCCAGAGAATGGTCCCTTCTGATAACATGACCAAAGTAAGTGAGACAAAGTCTGACAATTTTTGCTTCCAAGGAGCTTTCTGGCTCCACTTCCTCCAGGACAGATCCCTAGGTCTGGGGGCTCAAGACCATAGTCTTACAAGACAGCAAGTCCAGTTGGCACAACAGAGTCCACAAAGACAATGTTCTACATCCTCCTTTGGTGAATAGTGAGTAAGGTCTTAAAAACTTCTTGTTGCATCTAAGGTACAACTATTGGTCTCTCCTTATTCAAAGTAAAGAAGAGTAAAAAAATTCAAAGATGCTTGGAAACAATTGGTCCAATTGACTAATAGACCACATAGCCTCCTAAGACGAGAAGATCTAAATGGTACCTGGCTACTGCTACTAACAGCTTTGAAAGGAATCACAGTAGAAGGTCCTTGATAGAGTGGGAGAAAAATGTAGAACAAAACTCAATATCATGAAAAAGACCAAGCTTACTGATCTGATAGAGACTGATAGAATCCCCTAAGACTGTGGCTTTTCATCACCTTTCAAGCCTCGAACTGTACTCACTTCCATGGCTCAACTTTCAGCCAAGTAAATAGACCTTAAAGGTGAACAATAACACCAGAAAGTTATGGACTCCTTGGAACAATCAACCATATGAGATCAAAAGGGCAGCGTTTGCCC
>NW_006921756.1:4888558-4889877 GCF_000298275.1 Orycteropus afer afer
AGAAAAATGAAATGAAATAAGTTCTGTGTCAAGAGCTCAATAAATGCTCACTGATAGGAAAAAAAAAAATAAAAAGCTATGAAATGGGCATGTGCCATCTGCAGCAGTTGAAGAGAATCTGTGTCATGGTGGCACCATGGCCACTGCAATGAGCAACTGAGTAGATTATGACTTGCACAAGGGCACTCTGCTGAGGTGGCAAGTAGGCAGTGACACCCAACCAGTGATCCACTCTCCAAGCTGTATGCCCTGGCAAGGGGCTGGCTCTGTGTCTACTCTACAAGGCATGATATAGCCTAAACCAAATCAAACCAAACTCACAGCTGTCGAGTCAGGTCCAACTCATAGGGACCCCTTGCGTTTCCGAGGCAGTATCACTACAGGAGTGGATTTCCCAACCTTCCTTCCTAAGAGTGGCTGGTGGGTGGTGGTTTTAGTGGCATCCATCAGTGGTCTTCCTTATATGCTAGCATTTGTTCAGCCTTTACTTATAAAATCCAATAATGGAAAATCAGATGACTTTCTGTATTCAGCTACTGACATTTTCATGATGACTTTCCATTCTGTAAGTCTGGTCTGGTCTGTCTTCTATGTGAATGCCCAGCTTTCCCCTCAAATTCATTATGCCCAAATTCAAACTTTTCATTTTTCACAATTCAGAATTTGGGCTGGATTCCCTACTTCTTGCCCTTTATGTTTAAATCACCTTTTCAACAATGTTGTCAAGTAACCTTGCGTATGATATTTAGTGACAAGAAGCTCACTGCTTCTTGAGGTTGCCAAATCCACTTTTAAATAACTCTTAACACTTAGAAACATCTTTATATTGAGTGTTCACATGCCTCCCTGTAACTCACACTCACTGGTTTCTGCCTCCTATCCTTGGGATCTCTCAGAGTAAGTCTCCCTTTTCTTTACTGCTATCTATTTATAGATTTGGAGAGAGACCAAGTTCCCCTGTGTCTTCTTGTTCTTTCTTCCATTCCTTGACATAAAAAATTTTGCTTCTTTCCACCCTCATGATCATCCTTCTTTTGATTCCTGCATCTAGAAATGGTATCAACATTCTACAATTTCTTTTTCATTCATCAATTTGTTAACTCATTAATCCAACAAATATTTGTCCAGATATCCGAGGCTAAGAGAGATGGCTGAAACAGGTAGAGGTGAGGCCAACAAGTAAGTGGAGCAGTTTGGAAAAACTAAGGGAGATGAACTTGTCTGTCAGTTTATTATACTGTGGCGGATTGCATGTTGCTGTGACTCTGGAGGTTATGCCACTGGTGTTTCGAATACCAGCAGGGTCACCCATGGTGGAC
>NW_006921756.1:4891407-4893267 GCF_000298275.1 Orycteropus afer afer
AAGACAAAGTCAATTATTATAATGAAATGTGCAAAGACCTGGAGTTAGAAAACCAAAAGGGAAGAACACACTCGGCATTTCTCAAGCTGAAAGAAATGAAGAAAGAATTAAAGCCTCGAGTTGCAGTATTGAAAGATTCTATGGGCAATATACTGAATGATGCAGGAAATATCAAAAGAAGATTGAGGGAATACACAGAGTCACTGTACCAAAAAGAATTGTCAATGTTCTTCCATTTCAGGAGGTGGCATATGATCAAGAACCAATGATACTGAAGGAAGAAGTTGAAGCTGCACTGAAGGAATTGGCAAAGAACAAGTCTCCAGGAATTGACAGAATACCCATTGAGATGTTTCAACAAATGGATATAGTGCTTGAGGCACTCACTCGGTTATGTCAAGAGATTTGGAAGACAGCTAGCTGGCCAACTGACTGGAAGAGGTCCATATCTGGACCCCTTCCAAAGAAAGATGATCCCACAGAATGTCAAAATTATTGAACAATATCATTAATATCACATGCAAGTAAAATCTTACTGAAGATCATTCACAAACTGTTTTAGCAATATATTGACAGAGAACTTCCAGAAATGTAAGCTGGATTGAGAGGAGGATGTGGAAAAGGAATATCATTGCTGATGTCAGATGGATCTTGGCTCAAAGCAAAGAATACCAGAAAGATGTTTACTTATGTTTTATTGACTATGCAAACACATTCAATTGTGTGTTCATAACAAATTATGGATAACACTGAGAAGCATGGGAATTCCACAACACTTCATTGCACTCATGAAGAACCTCTATATAGACCAGGAGGCTGTCATTTGAACAGAACAAGGGGACACTGCATGGTTTAAAATAGGGAAGGGAGCACGTCAGGGTTATATCCTTTCATCATACTTATTCAATCTGTATGCTGAGGAAATAATTCAAGAAGCTGTACTATATGAAGAAAAACATGGCATCAGGATTGAAGGAAGAATCATTAAAAACCTGAGATACACAGATGACACAACTTTGCTTGCTGAAAGTGAGGATGACTTGAAGCAGTTACTGACAAAGATTAAAGATTACAGTCTACAGTATGAATTACACCTCAATATAAAGAAAATAAAAATCCTCAGAACTGGACCAATAAGCAGCATCACCATAAGTGGAAAAGAGATTGAAGTTGTCAAAGACTTCATATTACTTGTTTCTACAATTAACACTGATGGAATCAGCAGTCAAGACATCAGACAACGTATTGCATTTGGCAAATCTGCTACAAAGGACCTCTTTAAAGTACTGAAGGGCAAAGATGTCTCTTTAAAGACTAAGGTGCACCTAACCCAAGCCATGGTATTTTAAGTTGCCTCATATGCATGTGAAAACTGGACAGTGAAAAAGGAAGACTGAAGAAGAGTTGATGCTTTTGAGTTGTGGTGTTGGTGAAGAATACTGAAAGTACCATGGCCTGCCAGAAGAACTAACAAATCTGTCCTGGAGGAAGTGCAGCCGAACTCCTTGGAAGCGAGAATGGCCAGACTTCATCTCATCTACTTTGGTCATGTTGTCAGAAGGGACCGTTCTCCGGAGAAGGATATCATGTTTGGTAAAGTGGAGGGTCAACGAAAAAGGGGAAGGCCTTCAACCAGATGGATTGGCATGGTGGCTACAATGATGGGCTCAGATATAGCAAGGAGTGTGGAGCTGGCACAGGAGTGGGTAGTGTTTCGTTCTGCTGTACATAGGGTCCCTATGAGTTGGAGGTGACTCAACAGAACCTAACAATAACAACTACAAGAGAGATTAAATGGTTTGTTCAGGGTCTTATACGTACTATGTTTTACTCTAAACCCACTGCCATTGATTTGATTCT
>NW_006921756.1:4899206-4989633 GCF_000298275.1 Orycteropus afer afer
TTTGAATTTTGAAGTCTCCAACTATTATTTTATACCTGCCTATTTCTCCCTTCAATCTGTCAGTGTTTTTTAAAAATATATTTTGGAACTCTGAAGTTAGATGTATGTATATATTTATAATTGCTATATCTTCTCAATGAACTGAACCTGTTATCATTACACTGTGTCCTTCTTTGTCTCTTAAAACAGATTTTTACTAAATTCTATTTTTTTCTGATACTGAAATTGCCACACCAATTCTCTTTTAATACTATTTCCATGCAATGTTTATTCCCATTCTTTCACTTCCAACCTCTTTGTGTCTTTGTGACTAAGGTATGTCTCTTGTAGACAATGTATAGTTAGGTTATGCCTTTTTGTTTGTTTTGTTTTTATTCAATATGTCACTCTACCCTTTGATTAGAGCATTTAACCCCTTTATATTCATGGTAATTATTGATAATAGAGGACTTCTGCTATTTTGTTATTAGTTTTGAGTTTTATTGATGCTTTCTGCCATTTTATGTTTTCCGTTTCCTTGTTTCGGTTATTTTTGTATTTTCTTACCTTTTCTGCTCACTTTGGTTTTAATTTGCTCATTTGTCCTAGTCTTTCAGGTCATTGATTTGAAACCTTTCTTCTTTTCTAACAGAAACATCTAATTCTATGTATTTCTGCTTTAGCTGCATTTCATGAATTTTGGTAGGTTATGTTCTCATTCTCATTCAAGTAAAATAATTTTGTAATTTCCCTTGTGATTTCTTCTTTAACTGGTGAGTTATTTAGAACTGTCTTAATTTCTATATGATTTAGAATTTTCCAGATATCTTCTTGTTATTGATTTCAAATTTATCTACCTTGTGGTCTGAGGACATATGTTGTATGATTTAAATACTTTAAAATTTACTGAGACTTGTTCTATAGTGCAAAATAAAGTTTATCTGAATAATTGTTCCATGAGCTCTCAAAAAGAATTTACATCTGGTAGCATAGTGCCTAAAGCACTTGACTGCTAACCAGAAGGCTGGCAGTTCAAATCCACCAGCCACTCCTTGGAAGGAAGGTTGGGCAATCTACTTCTGTAGTGATACCGCCTCGGAAACCCAAGGAGGAGTTGCTATGAGTCGGGGCCGACTCGACGGCAAATAACAACAACAACAACAACAATGTTGTTTGGTAGAGATGTCCTAAATGTTATTGTTGTTTTATGTGCCATCGACTCAGACCCAACTCATAGCGACTCCTCCTTGGGTTTCTGAGGTGGTATCACTACAGAAGTAGATTGCCCAACCTTCCTTCCAATGAGTGGCTGGTGGATTTGAACCGCCAGCCTTCTGGTTCCTAGTCAAGTGTCTTAGGCACTATGCTACAAATGTAATTATACCAAATTTGTTAGTGGTTAGGGTTTTTCAAGTTTTCTTTGTTTTTACTGATATATAGGAGCTCTGGTAGCATAGTACATTAGTTATGTTCTCAAAAATCACTATGAGTGCTGACTGGTGAATACTGAACTAATTGTTCAATCTCAGCTGGGAATGTATGCATCAAACAACTTAAGCTTTTCACCACTCTCAACATGCATATATCTGCAAAAGAACATGAAAACACTATGAATACTGATCTTGGGATTACAAATAGATTTTTAAAACAAAGCAAAAAGCCACTGCCATTTAGTCAATTCCAACTCATAGTGACCATTTAGGGCAGAGTGGAACTGTCCCATAGGTTTTCCAAGGCTGTAAATCTTTACAGAAGCAGATTGTGCCACCTTTCTCTCATGGAATGGCTGGTAAATTTGAACCACCAACCTTTTGGTTAGCAGCCGAATGCTTTAACCACTATGCCTCTTTAGCAAGTAGGAAAATTTGCAAATATAGAAATCACAAATAATAAAGATTGACTGTACTTAATTTGACTAAGTTGTAGGGAATGTTGTCCAGAATGGCCACACCACTTTATAATCCTCCCAACTAGAGACTTTCCATATCTCTATCCCTGCAAATCTTATCATTATTTAACTTTGTAACTTTTATTGTTATAAATGATATAAGGTGATATTTCATTGTGGTTTAATTTGTATTTCTCTGATTACTAATAATTTTGAGCAAATCTTCACACACTTTTCTCTTTTTTGATTTTCTCTTCTGTAAATTGCATGCATATCCTTTGGTCACTTTTGAGTTTTCTCTTTTTCTTATTCATTTGCAAGAACTTTTTGTATCTTCTTCTATTTTATATCTATGTATTTTCTCCACAATACCCTTTATTAAAAAGAAATATTTTTAAATCATGGAGTCAAATTAATCTTTTTTTCTCTTATTGTTATTTGTGCTTTTAACATTTTGTGTGAGAAATTCTTCTCCATCTCAATCTAAATCACAAAAATATTCTTCTACACTTTTTATATTAACTTTCTATTTTCATTTTTCACATTAGTGTTTTTATTCCCCATAATACCATCTTTGCATGTGGTATTAGGTAAAGGATCCAATTTCTCTCTTCTGCATATAATGAGAGAGATTTTCTAACACCACCTTCCCAACAATCTGTCTGTACCGAATTGATTCGTCATGTTACTTCTATTGCATGTTAAGTTTCTTGTATATAAAAGACTGATATATCTGTTAGGATCCTAGCAGGAAACAGAATTCAAGCCAAAATAGTGTAACTTGGAGAGGTTAATGAAGGATTACCAGATTAAGGAAATCAGCAAAAGATGGTGAGGTAATCCATGCTCTCAATAGTTGTGAAGCTCAGACCATCACCTTGTGCCCCTAGGCTGGAGAGGACAAGGGTCATGAGTGGCTATCAAAACACAGAGAAATACTGGTCTGATAGAGACTGGTGAAACCCCTGAGACTATAGCCCCTAGTCACCCTTTGGTCTTGGAATTGGACTAACTCCCATGGCTTAACCTTTAGCCAAACAATAAACAGGTCTATAAGGTGAACATTTACACCAGGAAGGTGCACTCCTGAGCACAATCAACCTTGGGAGATAAAAAGGGCAGCATTTGTGCAGGGAGAAAGCTCAGAAGGCAGGAATCTATAGGAAAGAAGGACACAGGGAGGAAGTGGGAAGAAAGATGTTGCATTGTGGGGATTGCAATCAATGCTTGAAACAAAACATGTATGAACTGTTGAATGGAAAATGAATCTGCTCTGTAAACTTTCACTCAAATAAGAATAAAAAAAGTTAAAAAAGAAAGAAAGAAAAAGAAAAAGGAAAAAGAAAGAAAGTTATATCTGGTATTCTAGCTTTCAGAAGAGGAATGAAGCC
The DNA here is from genome assembly GCF_000298275.1 of Orycteropus afer afer. Taxonomy (NCBI): domain Eukaryota; kingdom Metazoa; phylum Chordata; class Mammalia; order Tubulidentata; family Orycteropodidae; genus Orycteropus; species Orycteropus afer. The sequence goes on from NW_006921756.1 coordinate 4,902,465, forward strand.
TGTGCCTACCTGCAGCCTGACGGAAAGATCTAGGGTATAAATATCCTCTTTCCTTCCTCCAGTGCCTCTCATTGCCCAAACCCAACTGGGAATCACAGGGCAAGGGAATATGACTAACGCAATGTATGGAGGTCAGCCTCTCAGAGCAAGAGTACAGTATGGAAGAGTGGGGAAAGAATCTAGAGGGATAGACAGAAGATATCTAGCACAACCCATATGTGAGTATGATTGTGTATGTCTCTGAGCTCTTTATTCTATAATAATGACATATTAGTCAATCTATTCTTAAGGCAGTACTACAGGGTTTTCTTAGCATGATTTTGTGGCATATGAATATCTCAATGGGTAAGTACTCTCCTCTTCATTTCTTTTCTTTTCCTTTCTTTGTATTTTTAAGTTTACAGATTTAAGGTTAAATACATTTGTAATCTTCCATGTAAATTCTAAAGTAAGTGTTTTAAGTTTTAAAAAAGTCCTCTGGAATTTTGCTTGGCCTTACTTTAAATGTATATATTGCTTTGAGAGAATTGATATCTTTCTAATATTATCAGCCTATCCATGAGGAGAAATGTCTCTCTACTTATACAGTCATCTTCTATGTCCTATATTGGTGTTACTCTTATACATAGAGGTCTAACATTGGTTAAATTATTCCTAGATACTGTCTATGTTGTTACTACTATGAGTAGTGAAAATATTTACTTATGCCTTCTATGTGCAGGCCCTGTGCTGGGTATTAGGGTGATAGTAATGAACATGGTATGGTTCTTGGTGTCATAGAGCCAGTAGCAAAGACAAACATCACACATGTAAACAGACAAATATATAAGTGTACATTGGGATGAGTGCTCTGAAGCAAAGGCCCAGCATCCCACCCCAGCCCTCTGCCTTTGCTTTGCCATTTCTCGGTGCTCATTCTCTCTGCTTTCATAAAGATCCTGGTTAGATGTCAAGATATCATGATTTCCAGCCCCAGATTGATTCTATCTGGCCAATGTGTTCATATTCAGAATGAAAAATTGGACTAACCAATCTTGTGTTGTTGTTGTTATGTGCTGTCAAGTTGGACCCTACTCATAGCGACCCTTCCTTGGGTTTCCGAGGCGGTATCACTGCAGAAGTAGATTGCCCCATCTTCCTTCTGAGGACTGGCTGGTGGGTTTGAACCACCAGCCATCTGATTAGCAGTCAAATGCCTTAGGCACTACTCTACCAGAGCTCCTAACCAATCTTATAGAGCCTTTCTATTGCCATCCATCTCCCTTCCTTTTTTTCTCTCTTTTCCCTTCTTTCTTTCTTTTCTTCCTCCTTTCTTTCCTTCTTTCTTCTCTATCTTCCTTCTTTTTTATTCTTTTTTTGTGATTGAGTATAAAAGAAAGTACACAATTATCTGAGGAAGGGAGACTGCTGAATTTAAAGTATTTAAAGTTGGAGTTAGTATACTCAGCCCAAAATGTCCACAGTAATCATGCAGGCATGAATCTTAAGAATCCATGCCAGAGATGTACAACTGAGAGATGTCACCATGCGATTGGCACTACTTAGAGTATAAAATAAGAAAAGAGGAAGACTGAAAATAGAACTTGAGGGACTGAGCCATTTAACTAAGGCATCAAGAACAGAAAAGGTCTTTCATAGGAAACTGCCACAGGATTAGTTTTACGAGACAGAGGTTTTTAATCTCCTCCAAATTCGCTGCCATGGAGTCGGATCTGACTCATAGCGACCCCTCCTTGGGATTCTGAGGTGGTATCACTACAGAAGTAGATTCCCCAACCTTCCTTCCGAGGAGTGGCTGGTGGGTTTGAACCACCAGCCTTCTGGTTAGCAGTCAAATGCCTTAGGCACTACACCACCAGAGCTCCCATGGTGACACTTTGAAAGGAAGTTTAACAAATTACCCATAATCAATCTTTTATCATTTTTTTTTTTACATCATCTTTACTCTGAAATAAAACTGCTTAAATTAATCAACCTTCTTTGATTAAAAAGAAATTTAACATTGACTTTTAATGATTTTGTTAACAAGATGTTGGTGAGCACCACCTTATTGCTGGTTGCCTCCATTTCCTCATCTGTAAAATGGGCATACCAGGATTTGTTAGATGAGGATGTAGTGAAACTGGATTCTGAGAAATAAAAAATTTCTATAGATTTAGAAAATCTTAATGTCATCATTCTTTATGCTAATATCAAGGGTTAAATTTTCTTTCTGTGTTTGACCCCTTTTCCCCATCCAGTGGCTAACTTTTTTGTAAACTAGTGTTCATTCCATTCTCATATCTGTTCCTTCTGTCTCAGCTCCTCTGGATTCTGCACACCCTACAGTTGGAAGATCAGAAAAATACCATCTGTTCATTAACAAACAGACATAGATTCGTTTATAAGTTGATCAGATCAGAGTGTTCCTTGATGTCATTGTTCTGAATATTCATGCATTCCACCGCATACTCTTATTTATCTAAGATCACACCCAAAGGCTCTGTGGTTGGGATGGATCACATCTGAGCTGACCGTCTTTCCTGGAACCCATGGACTGAAACATATGTGAGTTTAGGCAAAGTGGACACCTGCCACCTACATAGAACAGAGCTGGATCCTGAAGATAACAGCTTTAAATGGTCCATTTGGGCTGAGGATCATTGGTAGAGCTTTTATTGAGTACCCTCTGCATGCTCAGTATTGTTGGGGTGGGGGCCAGAAGGGTATGGTGGAATAAGTCAAGAGACCTGGACGCTAGCTCCTCAGAAGGGAAGAAATAGAAAAGGATGGCAGGTTTGGGTGGAGACTGAAAGCATTTCATGGGTAGATTTTTATTTATCTAGATCATATTTCAGATCTAGCAGCCCACAGATCACCCAAAATGAATTAATAGTCTACATAATGATCCAAAAATCTCTCAAGTCCCCCAGAGGTTATTGACTTCCATTGGCTCCTCTCTCTCTCTCACTCTGAAGCATGTTTATTTCTCTGGAGTTGTAGGCTCTCGTGTTCACAGGCTTTGGCAAGGGGCTTGGTCTGTCTGCCTCCAAGTGGAGATGAAGAGCTGCAGATTTATCTGGGCTCCACGGCCATCTCCCTTGCATTCTTTATCTCCCAACTGGGTGTCCCAGAGACAGTAATAAATGAAGAAGGGTTTTTTTTTTTTTTTTTTTAAAGAGATGTTAAAGAAACAGAATAAAGCACAAAGCCAAGGGAAGACAGTCATCTCATTGCCTGAAAGTTTATGGGAACAAAAAATCCCATTGCTAGAAGATCCCATGGTGATCTGTTGACATGATATTTCTGTTTTCCAGAAGGGACACTCAAGCCCAGAAAGTTCAAAGTACTTATCCAAGGTCTTATAGAACCTCAATGACAGAACTGAGATTAAAATCTATGTGTCCTGATTTCCTGTGTGAGTCTTCACCCTGTGTTGCAAGGAGGGCTTAGGGAAAGACTAAGAAAGAAAGGTGTCGCCCATTGTGGGTGGCAGGTACCTGGGATAGGTCTGGATGGAGCCTCAGAGCCCAAAGTCATTCTCTTCAGGGCCTGCTCATAGTCCCATGGGAGTCTCAAGTCAGTCCTTCTTTGCTTTCTGCTTTAGTCTCTTTTCTAGGAAGTTCAAGCTTTTCAGAAGTACTGCCATCAGCGTGTCATTGTTGCTGTTAGTTGACCTCAAGTTGATTCCAACTCATGGTTACCCCACATGTGCAGAGTAGAACTGCTTCCTATGGTTATCAAGACAGGAACTTTCAGAAACTGATTGGTAGGCCTGTTTTCTGAGGCGCCCCTGAGTGGGTTCAAACAGCTAAACTTCTGGTGAATAGTTGAGTGTGTCAGAGTTTGTGGCATTCAGTGACTTCAATTATAAACATACCAGGGCTGATCTTGGATGGCAGTTGAGGCCTGTGTCTGTTAGTATGTCTGGCTTCTCCAGGCAAGCTCCAAGCTGCACACTCTCCATTGAAAGCTGGGTCTGAAAACCAATGAGTGGTGAGTGGATACTGGTATTGTAGACAGTACATAGACTTCAGGGTCAGACAGACCTAGTTAAATTCAACATCCAGATCTCCCAGTTCTTAGTTGTACAAACTTAGATTACTTCTTGAGCCTCAGTTTCCAAATTTGATTTCTACACCAACTCATGTGAAGAAGGAAGAAGACTAAGGACCAGAAATATTACTTAATATAATATCCATATCATATAATGAGGTGATAGCTGATTTAGCCCACATCCCATGCCAAGTACTTCATGTAATTATTTTCGTATAAACTCTTCACACCAGCTTTCTGAGGGCAGTGTCATGCTTATCCCATTTTATTGAGAGGAAATTCAGGCTTAAGTAGAGTGGGTACTTTTTTGATGTATTGCATGTGTTTCCTGAAGCAGCCAAGAAAATCCTTTCCATTTTACAGGTGAAAAGCTGAGGCATAGAGAGGAAGATAAACGGTGTGCTGGAGGTTACCCAATAAGGAATTGATGGTGGAGCTGGGCCTTATCCTGACTCTCTTGGCTCCCAGCTGAGGGTTCTCTTGCTGCCTGTACTTGCTGGGCCCAGCCAAGCCCCAGGAGGGCATCGTGCCCTGGGATGTATGCTCTCCCAGGCCAGCATCCCCCTTCTGCCAGGGAAACACTGCCCTTATCCCCTGCCAGACAGCCTTGTTGCCCAACTCATGGGCAAGAGCCAAGCCTGGCAGCCTTTGGTGGGCATCCAAGTTGAGTTGCTCTTTCCTGTGCCGACTTTAGCACGCAGCATGGCTTCATCATTCAAATATGTCCTGCCAGACAGGCCTCAGCTGCTGGCCGGTGGGGCACTTGGCGGCCTGAGAGCTTGGTGCTAATTGGGCCCAGCCGACATAAATCATGACTTTCTTTAAGAAGAAGGCCAGCTATTCTCTTGGAAGAGAGGATGAGAGGTGGGAAAGGGTGGCAGGGTAACAACCAGGGCTTTGAACCGGTTCATTCTGGTTCTACCCCCTGCTGAGAATTTGTATTTTTACCCAGATATACTGAATCAGAATCTACATTTTAACAAGATCTACATTTTAACAAGACTCATCACCTGAGGATCTTGCTAAAATGCAGATTTTGATTCAGTATTTCTGGAGTAGGAATGCAAATTCTCAGCAGGGGGTAGAACCAGAAGGACCCAGTGTGCAGTCCTGGTAAAAACCTCTTACTGAAGGGTATTGAGTCCTGAAAGGGCCCAGTGACCTTAAAAGCAAGTGTCTGAATCTTTCTGGTCCTCAGTGTGTTCATCTATAGAGCAGAGGGGCTGCATCTGAAGACTTCTGCTTGTTCTTTCTTGTCAAACTATGGAAATGTCCTGTTACTATTTTTTTGTGATTTTTCCTTTCTGCTGGGAGCACCAACAAGGTGAGGTTTCTTATTTTGTGGTAAAGTGAGCTTAAGGTCTGTCGCTGGACTTGGAGGAGGTAAGATAAAGTCCTCCTCATAAACACAAATCCCCAAATCCACTGCCATTGAGTCAATTCTGACTCAAAGCAATTGTCTTCTTCAGAGTCTGGTCTGCTTGAGAAGAATAAGAATCTGAAGACAATTTTTACAAGATATTATGATTAATCCTGTATCAAAGATATGTGCAAGGCCCTCTGAATACTAAGGAGGAAGTTAGGTACTCTTATTTGTGTGGGGAGAATTGGGTGGGTAGGCTTCCCACAGAAGGAGCATCTCAGAAGTGCTTTAGAGAACAAGTTGAAACTATTGGAGAGGATAGTTAGAGCAGAGGAGAGGCATGAGCCAAAGCCAAACAAAAGTACAAAAAGGGTGTTGTGGTCCCAAACCAAAAACCAAACCAGCTCCAGTTGCAATGTGGTCAATTCCAACTGATGGCAACCACAAGTGAGTCAGAGTAAAAGTATACTCCATAGGGTCTTCAGTGGTTGATTCTTCAGAATAGATCACCAGGACTTTCTTCCTCTGGGTGAACTCCAAATGCCAACCTTTTGGTAAGCAGCCAAATGTTTAACCATTTTTACCTCCCAGGGATTCCTTGTTATGGTTCAATGAAACAAACGTACTGCCATTGAGCTGATTCTGACTTATAGCAACCCTATCAGACAGACTAGAACTGCCCTATAAGGTTTCCAAGCCTGTAAATCTTCATAAAAGCAGACTACCTCATCTTTCTCACACAGAGTGACTAGTCTGTTCAAAACTCTGATCTTTTTGGTTACCAGCCAATGTGTTAACCACTACAATACCGGAGTTCCTTTTGTTATGGTCAGAGAACTGCAAACACTTCCATGCAGCTTGAGGCAAGATGCTTGGTGGTGGGGGAATGGGAGTACAAGTCAGAGTTGAGGCTGGACCTTGGTTGACTCAAATGACCTTGAAATTGGAAGGGACTTTAGTTTATTTCACACACACCCTCCCCCCAGTGATTCCCAAGCCTGGCTGTGCATCACCCAGAGAGAATTTATAAGATAGAAATAGCTGGTCACCAACCCTGAGATCCTCATTCAGCTGGTCTGATGGAGCCAGGCATGTGCATTTTTAAACACATTCCCCAGGTCATTCTGATACAGCTATTTAACAACCCATCATTAAAAAAATTTAGTACATAGCTATGTATCTCAGAATCATTTATAACTTTCAGAACAGTGAAAAAAAAAAAAAAAAAAAAAGTAAGAGATTGATAAATGCAAGGGAAAAAGCAAAACAGAAGAGGGAGACAGAGAATGCAGGGGTGGGTGGGGCATGGGAAGTGGAAGGTGGCACAATTTTTAAAATTGGTCACAAAAGGCAAGACATGAAGGAATGACAGAGGGAGCCATGGGGAGATCTGGACAGTGAGTGTAGCAGATGCAGAGGTCCTGAGGCAGGACTTACTGATGTCTTGGCAGAAGACCAAGGAGGCCAGTGTGACAGGAATACATGGAACGAGGTCAGAGAAGTAATGGGCATGGACAGGTTGTATAAGGCTTGTACCCTAGCCTTTTTGAACCATTAACCATCTAGTGAAGAATCTCAGGCCTAGAGAAGGGACATTTTAATAAAAGCATCTTCTCTGGGACCCCCTTTTATACAAGGCTCTGCACTTGGCTGTGGAAATGGTATTGTAGAAGGGTATAGAATAAAAACTGTTTTGATGGAGATTCCAATCTATAGGGAAAGACGCACACTCATAAAATCCTTTCCAACACAAAGCAGACTGCAATGTATACTGTTTTCCTGATTCCAACTACAACAGAGAGAGAATTCACAGGTTGTGGTGGTCACAGAGAGAGGTGGGTACATGTAGAGAAGGTTGGGTCTGAGTAGTGCCTTGTAGAGTAGGACTTCAGTGGACAGAGCAGAAAGGACTTGTCCAAGGAACCAATCAAGTGCAGGATTAAGTTGGAGTTAGAATGGGTGTCTGTGGTTTGAGGGTGGTACCAGGTCAAAAAGTCCTGGATTTCAAGTCTGGCTCAGCCTTGATGCTGAGACTAGCTGGTGGGACATGGCTTTACCTCTTTGTACATTTCCACATCTTTTCTATGGTGTTAATCCATACTCTGAATAGTGACTGTGAGAATTAATGAATTAATCCATGTTCACATGTCTACCAGGCCAGGGCTTGGCATGCAGTTGGTGCTCAAGAAGTGTGAGTCTAGTACCTTCCCATATTGCTGGGTAGAGCCATCTCTATATTGTATCAGGCTGCCTTCTATCAACTGCATGAAGAGAAAGAAAGTAAAGTGGTAAGGGCAGATCTGCTTTCCTCCCTACATACACCAACACCTTCTGGCTTTATGAGAGCCATCATGGGAAAGGTGCCAACCAATAGTCTCTACATCTGTTCACAAAGGCCTATTCCATGGACCATTGTGTTCCATCATCTCAATTACCCAGAAGGTGGCATTATTATTATTGTATTGTGGGGTGGGTTATGTATATGAGTGTACTGGGGACAACACAGTTGGTGAAGGCTCTAAGTCTTCACTCTGTTTTTTCTCCTTCACCATGTTGACCTCCATAGCCAGGCTAAGCACATACAGACCTCAGAGGGAACTTGAATGCCAAGATGTGCTGTGAGCTTCTAAGAAGATTGGAAGGTAAAAAACCTTGCCCTCCTCCACCTTATGGAGGGATCCAGGTGGGAGTGGTCATTTGGAGTGCCTAAGACATTTGACTGCTAACCAGAAGACTGGTGGTTCAAACCCACCAGCCATTCCTCAGAAGGAAGGTTGGGCAATCTACTTCTGTAGTGATACTGCCTCAGAAACCCAAGGAGGGTTCACTATGAGTTGGATCCAACTCAACAGCAGTGAATTTGGTTTGGCTTTGGTTCTACTTGTCAAAGACTGGACTGGAGTAATCAGCAGAACACTCCTTCTACTTTTTTACTTTGGTGGCTGGGAGTGGAGGGTTTGGGAAGGGCTCACACACAGAAGTTAACCCTTTCTCTGCCAAGGAAGAAACATCTCTGAAGCAATGTTGTTAGATGCAAGGTCTTGGTTATTTTGGTCATTCTTTCAGTAAGCCCTCCAGCAGATCTCTTTACCTGAGTTGAGCCTTGAGGATAAAGAGATAAATTAAAAGTAGTCCTTGCCCTTTGGTTCCCCTTCTCTGAGGAAGGCCCATATGGGAACACAGAATCACCAGCAATGAGAAAGGGACAAAGTCCTTAGGGAATGCAGAGAGCAAGAGATGAATTCTACCCCAAGAAACTCCTTCTCTTTGTCAGAGCATTAATTTGTTCATTTGTTCATTCATTCATTCATATTCAATCAACCAATATTCAGTGACACCTGCCAGACTTGGCAGGCCTGGGCCCTAGGGAAGCAGAGATGACTCCAAACATAATCTACGTTTTTGAGAATGTCAGAACTGGTGTATGTGGTGGGATGGACAGGCCAACAGTTCAACTCTGAAATAGGCCATTAAAGAGAAAGTGTCAGAAAATAGAGAGGACAGAGCAGCATTTCCACCTGGGATGGGAGTGAGGGGTATGTCCCTGGAGGAGGGGCCATTCAATTCAGTCCTTATAGAGGAAAAAGCATTTGACTAAGATTCTGCTCCCAGGTAACCACATTTTCCACCTGCTGGGTTTACTACAAGAAGCACTATTGGCATAGTGGACAAGACATTTGGCTGCTAACCAGAAGGTCAGTGGTTCAACCCCACCAGGTGCTCCATGGGAGGAAGATGAAGCAATCTACTTCCATAAGCCTTGGAAACCCTATGGGGGTCACTATGAGTTAGAATTGACTCAACAATAGATAGTCATGGAAGGTTGGGCAATCTTCTTCCGTAGTGATACTGCTTTGGAAACCCAAGGAGGGGCGAACAGGTAGATAGACTGCTTGGAGCGATCAATCGATCAATCATGGGAGAACAGAAGGGCAGTATTTACACAGGGAGATAGCTGATGGTGAGGCGGGAGTGCTTGGGTGGGAAGGACACAGGGAAGAGATAACTATAGGGAGGAAGTGAAGACAGCTGTTACATTGTGGGGAATTGCAGTCAATGTCACGAAACAAAATGTGTATGAAATGCTGTATGGAAAATGAATTTGCTCTGTAAGCTTTCACCCAAATCACAACAAAAAAAATTTTTTTCTATTCTTTTTTTTTTTTTTTAATTGTGATTTGGGTGAAGATTTACAGAGCAAATTCACTCTCCATACAGCAGTTCACATATACTTTGTCTCATGTCATTGACCACAGTTTACCACAATGCAACAGCTCCCCTCCCACTTCCTCCCCATAGTTACCACTTCCCAGTGTCCATCCCTCCATACTCTCCTGCCCCCTGAGCTGTCTCCCTGTGCATAAGCAGCCCTTCCTTCTCCCATGATTGTTCTCTTGAGGACTTGTGTCTACTTGAGGTAAATGTTCAACTCACATGCCTGTACTTTGTTTGTTTGGAAACCACAGGTGTGGGTTCAATTCCAGACCTGAAGGGAAGCCAGGGGCCATAGTCTCAGTGGTTTCACCAGGCTCTATTGGACCAGCAAACCTGGTCCCAACCATGCCTTTTTTTTTTTTCCCTCCAAATGATTTTGAGTTTCATTCCACATTGTTCTCCCTCTCTATCCAGGATCTCCTACATCCCTTCCAAGTGGATGACAATGGTAGCCGGGCACCATCTAGTTCTTCTAGTCTCATAGTTGTATAGGTTGCAGATTGGATGGTGTACCAGTCGTGGGGACTGATTGTTTCCATTAATTTTGGTTTTCTTCTTTCTTCTTTGCTCTTGATGAGGAGAGACCCATCATAAATCACAACAAAAATTTTTAAAAAAAAAAAAAAAAAATAGAGAAAAAAAGAATAGACTCAATGTCAGTGGATTTGGTTTTGGTTTTGGTTTTGGTTTTGAGTTGACTAGAATAGTTATTTAAACTACCAGGGGTTTTATTTCAACTGATATATCCATTTTGGGCTGACTTTTGTTTTTGTTTTAATGAAATATTCTTTTCACTAAAGGCGGTGTTTGTTCAGTCAAACTTTCTATGATTTGATTGCTTTGATCAAACTTTTCAGAAGAATATATGAATCAAATAATAATAGGCTGATTTTAAGATCACATATCCTGATTTCTGGTTCAGGAATGTTGTCTCTGTTCTTGTATCTACACAATTGGGATCTAATGTGACCTCTTCACCCAACGACAAAGTGTCCTCAGGAAAGATTTGGCCCTGTTATGGGGTGGGAGTGGGGAAGAATGCTAAGAGGTAGGTCAGTCCCAGATCTTCTCACCAGTAGAGGGGTTGGGATGGAGTTAGCATCCTCAGCTTAGAATGACCCAGTTCCCAGTGAAGGAAGCTCAAGGATTACAGAGACTTAGTTATATTAGTGGTTAAGAGTAAGGGACATGGAATCAGTTATACCTAGACTCAGAAGTCTCTGGATGGTGCAAATGGTTAGGCAGTGGACTACTAGCTGAGAGCTTCATGGTTTGAACCTGCCCAAAGGCATTTTGGAAGACAGTCCTGGCAATCTGCTTCCAAAAGGTCACAGCCTTGCAAATCCTATGGAGCAGTTCTATTCTGCACACATGGGGTCCCTATGAGTCAGAATTGACTCAAGGGCAACTAACAACATGGCTAGGTTCAGTTCTTTGTTCAGATACATGCATGCATCTTTGGGCAAGTCAATTAACTCATGTGATTTGACTGTGCCTTGTTCATTTTCTGTAGGATTATTGAGAGAAGTATATGAGATAATGTAAAATACTGAGCCCTGGATCTGGCATTTAGAACATATGCTAACAAATTATTACCTCCAGGACTGTCATCCAGCCCTTCCTCACCACCGCCAGTTCATATCCACCTGAGCAGATGTGATCAGAGGCCAGCAGCTGAAATGCTCAAAAATCATAATAACAGTATCATAAAGATAGTATCCAGCCCCAGGATTGCCACTGTGGAAACCTGAGCCCCTACCCCTCTCCCAAAACCAGCTGTACTTCTTTGGCCATTTACTTCAGAAGGAACCTAGAGTTTTGCCTCCAATGCAGGGGCCCTGCCCCCTTTAAAAGGCCCCTTCTTCCCATCTCCTTTCTGCTGGTCTATCCAATACCCCTGAATGGAAATTGAAGTTTAATTTTTCTTGCTTGGAGCCATTAACACTCTGGGTCCTCCACAGGAAACACAGCTCAGCTTTAATTAGCCACAGCAAGCTCCCTGCATGAGCCTCTAGCAGAGCCCAGGGACTTCAAAGATAAAGGCTTCTCCATTCTCACTAATCACAGCTATTAATGAGCCAATTAAGGCTGTCTCTGGGGCTGAGACAGGCAGCTCTCTCTGAGCAGAATGCTCAGTCCTATAGTCAGGAAGCTCCTCCCCCTGTGGAGATGGAATCTGGTGTTCTAGGAGGAGAATGACTGGATTGAGTCCCAGCTCTGCAGTTTATCTGCTGTGACTCCTGGGAATGAACAAATGTCCTCTCTGAGCCATTTTCCAATCGGGATAATACTACTATTTCTCATATGGTCAAGAGAAGCAATTATGATAATGGGACTATAGGTTAGTTGTTCTCAAACCTTACCAGGCAAAAGAATCACCTGGAGGCCTCTTGTCTGGGCTCAGTCCCCAGTCTCTGATTCAGTTGGTTGGGGTGGGGCCTAAAAACGTGCATTTCTAACAAGTTATCAAGTGATGCTGGTGCTGCTTGTTCAAGGACAATGTTTTGAGAAGCCCTGCTCTAGACTCATAAGGGATTGCATACATAGCTACTTCCTTAGTGATACCGCCTCGGAAACTTGAGGAGGGGTCGTTATGAGTCGGGTCCGACTCCACGGCACATAACAACAACAACAACAACAAAAAAAAAAATATATATATATATATACACACGCACACACACACACATGTATACACACACACCCATATAAACTGATTGCCTTTGAGTTGGTTCTGTCAAGTTGGTTCTGACTCATAATGACCCCTCCTTGAGTTTCCAAGGCGATATCTCTATGGAAGTAGATTGCCCAGTCTTCCTTCTGAGAATTGGCTGGTGGGTTTGAACCGCCAGCTTTCTGGTTAGCAGTCAAATGCCTTAGGCGCTATGCCACCAGAGCTCCCTAAGGGATTGTATAAATGTGTGATATTACATGAAGATTCTGTTGTATTCCCATCTATAAATGTCCACCACCACCACCCCTTTCCTTCAACTTCCTCATATGACAGTTTCCAGGTGCCTCCCACCTGGGCTATCAACAGTTGGAAATACCAGTGTTTGTCACTGGTGCCCAGGATAGTGTATAATACTCCAGGTGTGCTCATTCCCAGCAGAATCTGGCAGGACCACCTTTTTGTCTGATCTTGATACCAAGATTCTTTTTAAGTTTGTAGGTCTTCCTTTGGGAAAAGAAATGGTTGCAGGCTTCTTGATTCCAGAGAAGGCCAAGAGCATGGAGTCTTCTTGACAAATGAGCTGGATTGTGGACTCTGGCAAGATTGAGATGTGCAGAAAGGAGAACATTTCAGTGCAGGGAACATGAGCAAAGGTGTGGTGAGAGAAGAATACATGTGGTTTGGGGGTGGGGGGATTGGTGAGAATGTTGTACTGTTGACCTAACTAAAGTCCTTCATGCTGTGTTTTGCTTTTTTCCTTAGTCTCTGTCCTTGTTGAGAGAGCAGGGTTGATACTCCTTCATTCAACCACTGTCCTGCCTGCAACTCTTAATAACATGATTCAGAGTCACCTTTTGATTCTGGCTTTAAAGACAGACTTTTGTGATGAAAGAAAATGTTAACAGTTCAGCTTCTTAAGTTGTTAGGTTTCAGCCAGGGGGCTGTTGCATCCCTGTTCTGACTCTTCATCTTGCTCTAAGCCTTTTCTTACTGTTCTGCCCACCTCATATGTCCTACTCCTGGACTTGTTTTATTCATGTCTAATTCAACCTTGAAGGTCTACCTTAAGTTTCTCAGAAACTCTGTTCCTGAATATTTCCACTGTGGCAATATTTAATTTAGAAAAAGCATTTCCCAAAGTGCATGCTCAGGGGCCTTGGGGATGTTGGCAGGTGTAATGTGATTGAAGTGCCCCTCGGGAATTGCTGGGCTAAGTGAAAGCAAGCTTCTTCTTGCAGGACTTCTTAGAACCTGTGAACTGTGAAACTCAAGAGGGATGCTTAACAAACAGCATTCCCCAAATTTATTTCACCATAGAATGAACCCTTTTTCCCATAGAAGATCTGGGTTTATATGAAGGAGCTAGGTCTTGAAAGACAGATGTCTTTAAATAAGCTTCAGAGTCCAGCCAACTTGGGTTCCAATTCTGAAATTTCTACCTCTTCGATCCTCAGTCTCTTCATCTGTAAAATGAAGATAGTGTTGCTGATATTGGAGGGCTACTGCAAGGTTTATGTGCAGTACCTATGAGAGGTTCTTAGCCTAGGGTGAGGTATGCAGTAGGGGTTCAACAAATGAGTATTTTCTCCTCTCCCTGTTGCCTTTCTTGATGGAAGCACAAATGAACTGTACAAAAGAGGGCATGCTACAAATACTCAGCATATGAGGTGAAAGCCACACTCAAGTACTGTGGGATGGAGGATAGGAGCTAAGAGGTCAGAGTCATCCCAGCAGGCTTCCCGGAGGAGGCAGGTTTTTGCAGGACCAGGTTCTGAAGCCCAGTCCTCCAGCAAATCCCTGTGAGTAGGGGGAAGGTTTTGAGAATTGCATCTCTCTGAGAGCAAGCTACAGCAAGAATCCTACTCTTTATTTTCCTTTTTCACCCTGGAGGCCCATTCCCCCACCAAATCCAGCCGACACAGCACTTGCCTTCCCCTCCCACGGCCTGAACTTGGCCAACGTCTCAAGTTCCTGAGGTGTGAGCCTTAGAGTGGGGCCCTCTTGGCTTATAGAAATTCACTCTGCAATGTCTGGTGCTGGCCCTCAGAAGCCTGTTGTACTTATGCTCTCAGGAAGTTCTGGGCAAATAGGCCACCAGGACTCAAACTACTGGGGTGCTGGACTGGGCCATACCCTGACCCAGGCCACAATGGGGAAGGGGTTTGATCGGGGGGGGAGGAGGCAGCCCCTCAGATTTTCTCTGCTGAGTCTTTATTACCCCTGCCCTTCACTAACAAATCATTTCAGGAGACCTCATCTTGAACCAGGCACACTCAGACTTAACTCATTTAATCTCCATAACAACCCAAAAACTATATATCCTATTCTACTGATGAGAAAACAAAAGCTCATCAACCAAATCTGGCTGGTCTAAATTTCAAACTCTTTTGACTGGTGCTATGGAGGCATTTCCTTTATCCCTTCCCTGGCTCAGCTGGCATGTCACTACCTCAGGAAAGGCTTCCTGACTGCTGGAGGCTAGGCTTTTGTGTGTCTACAGTTGGAACCACAATACATCTCTCTCTTCAGTCTATATTTTTGGAAAGGAAAGGTCCAGGTTCATGTCCTTACTATTTTATCCCTAGTGACTGGTACAAAAGAATTTTTGTGGAGAGAAGGAATAAACAAATGTAGTTTTTGAAACTACAGGGACATAGCACGTTCTTTGCATCACATGTTGCTCCTGAGTTGCTCAGTGTCTTCTAAACTTTCCCCAATTTTTGCCCTTTCCTTACACCATGCGAGGGTGTTTCTGGCACAGGGCTAGTCTCACAAGATACTTAATGACTCCATTTTCCAAGGCATCATCTGTTTTACCCTACTGTCACCCTCAGTTTGATTCATGTATTTCAGCAGAGCCCTCAAAATTCATGAGCAGATCCCTGTGATTGGATATCCTCAGGAGGGGGCTCTGTAAGATCCCAGCTCCAATTTTCTACCCCTAAGCTGCAGTCCAGCATGTCCACCCTCAGACCTGGAGCTCGCTCCCTGCCCACCAAAACCCACTTCAGTGATTAACAAAGGTGCCAGGGAAATTATGAAAACCATGTGACAGGTAAATGGCTGTTCCTGCAGCTTTCTTATGTTTCAAAGGAGGACGGCTTGCTCTAGCATGTGGGCTGGGAATTCGGGCTTTGCAAGCACTTTCCAGAAGGCACCGGCACAGTAGACCCTAGACAGATTTTGCTTTTCCCTCTAGAGGAATCTAACTCTGCCTCGGCATGTGGAACTGAGACCCTTCACAGAGTAGGTTCCATCCAAACACTGTGGCTTTGTTCCCCTACATGAAAGACAGACATGCAAATGGGTTCTGAGCAGAAAGAGAGCAATGTTTACAGGTCAGAGTAACTGTTTACAGTTACCTTAAGTCACTAAGGTGGAGAATACCTTAGGTCATTAAGTACAACACTCTCATTTTCCAGACTGGAAAACTGAGACCCAGAGCAAGGGGTTCACCCAGAGTCAAACAGATTCTAGAAGAATGGGTTATGTATATGAGTGTAGTGGGGACAACACAGTTGGTGAAGGCTCTAAGGCTTCACTTTTTTTTTCTCCTTCACCATGTTGACCTCCATAGCCAGGCTAAGCACATACAGACCTCAGAGGGAACTTGAATGCCAAGATGTGCTATGAGTTTCTAAGAAGATTGGGAGGTAAAAAACCTTGCCCTCCTCCACCTTATGGAGGGATCCAGGTGGGAGTGGTCATTTGGAGTGCCTAAGGCATTTGACTGCTAACCAGAAGACTGGTGGTTCAAACCCACCAGCCACTCCTCGGAAGGAAGGTTGGGCAATCTACTTCTGTAGTGATACTGCCTCAGAAACCCACGGAGGGTTTGCTATGAGTTGGGTCCAACTACCCGACACATAACAACAACAACATATGCAAATAAGGCGTGGCATGGCTTGTTGAGATGTAGAAGGACAGCAAAGGCTGGCCTGGGACCCATAACCAACCTGCCTTCCAACTTTTGGCCAGCTGGCTCTGCCCTCCAGGTATCCTTGTTGTTGTTGTTAGGTGCCGTCGAGTTGGCTCTGACTCATAGTGACCCTATGTACAACAGAACAAAACACTGACAGGTCCTGCGCCAGCCCCATGATCCTTGCTATACCTGAGCCCCTCATTGCAGCCACTGTGTCAATCCATCTTATTGAGGACCTTCCCCTTTTTTGTTGACCCTCCACTGTACCAAGTATGATATCCTTCTCCAAGGAATGGTCCCTTCTGACAACATAACCAAAGTAGATGAGATGAAGTCTGGCCATTCTCACTTCCAAGGAGCATTCTGGCTGCATTTCTTCCAGGACAGATTTGTTAGTTCTTCTGGCAGGTACCATGGACTGCCAGGTACACTGAGGCCCTGTAATTTGTAGGTATACCACATCCCAGAACATGGGCACCAAATTCCTCTGCCATGGGGACAGGAGAATCTACAGATGCTGAAATCAGGGAGGCTTCTACAGGGTCCTTTGAAAACAACTTTTTAAACTTCAATGCTGGGATTCTTATATGTGGTCCTTTAAATACGTGTTGAGCACTCTTATACATTAGCACCTTCAGTGTTTCCCTGTCACCCACAAGAGATAGAGACTTAGCTCATCCAGATGATGCTCAAGACCCTTATGTATTTATCTGTCCTCTCTGTCATTTTTAATTTCTGAACACTCATCAGTACATGCCATTCATGGCCATCATGCTGAAAGCACCATCCACTTTCTTGCTTCTGAATCTTTGGAAAAAAAACTGTCTGGAGCGTCCTTCTCCCTTTCTCTGTCTGGTCAAGTGTCACCTTCTCTATCAGGCCTTCTCCCAATCCCCAGACAGCTGTACGTGCAAAATATATCCTAAATCTGACCCTTTTCATATCTCCACAGCTACCTACCAGGTCCAAGGCACCATCATCTCTTGCCTGAACTACTGCAATGGGCTCCTATCTGGTCTTTCTGCTTCCGATTTTTCCTTATGACAGGTCCTTCTCTACATAGTTCCTAGAGTGACCTTTCATACATCATAAATCAGACCATATCACTCTGCACTTTAAAACCCTCAAATGGCTTTCTGTTGCAATTAGAATCAATCCAAACTCCTTACTGAATGATGTACATGATTCCTCCTTCCTCCTTCCCTCTGTCCCTCTCTCTGTCTCTCTCTCTTTCTCTCATCACACCATCCACACTCTGCCTTGTTCTCCATGGTGCAGGCACATGGTCTTCTTCTTGTTCCTTTAACAAACTAAACTGATTTAGATACTATTGCCTTTGGGCTTCCCTGGAATGCTTCCCCCACTCCACCACCTGCCTCCTTCACCCCAGATCCTCTCATGGTTGACTCTTTTCTTTATTTAAGTCTCAGCTCAAATATCACTTCTTAGAGAGGTCTTTCTCACCATTATATCTAAAGTAGCCTCCCCAACACTCTCTATCATGTCCTTTATTTTACTGGTTTTTTTTTTTTTTTGCAGCAAACATCCCTGTATCAAGGGATTTTATGTTTTCAGTTGCTTACTTGTTTATTTTCTGTGTCTCCTGCTACAATACAAGTTCAGTGATGACAAAGATGTTGTCTGTCTTCATTGATGTATCTATCTACAGTGTTTAAAAGAGTCCTGGTACCTAGTAGGTGCTTAATGACTAAATATTTATGAATGATATTAAGTGACTCCCACTAGCATACTAGTCTCTATGGAGGGAGGAGATCTTTGAGAGCTTTCTATAGGAGGGAAAACCTGGATGAGCCATGAAAGATAAGTGGAATTGCTGTAGGTGGAAGAAGTAAAGAAAGCATGTGAGGAGTGGGTCCAAGCCAGGAGTAGAAGTTGAATGGTTGGAAGAAGAGATGAATGCAGGAGAGAGAATGACTGACTGGAGTAGTCATTCTCAGTCAGGCTGAGTACTGAGCTGAGAAGGAGATATCGTTAGTTATGTGCTTCTGCAAAAGACTGGGTTAGGGGAACACTGGGAGTGGGTGAGTAGGGAAGACTTTGGGAACTAGACAGGAGAGTTCCTTTTCCCCTATGCACTTTTGCACTATTTCCAAATCTGCTCCTGCAGCCTTCCTTTGGATGCACAAGGTATTATTTCTGATTAAAATGGTAGACAGGAGCCACAGGAACTTAAGGCATCACGTAACAGCCCCATCAGTACATAGAAATGAAACTCACCTCTACTGGGTTGGTGTCAATGTAGGTGCCAATACAAGGTCTCAAAGAAGCCAGGGAATGATTTGCATAGATGGGTAAGAATAGTAAGTTGCAGTCTTGCCTGCTCTAGACTCCCAAGATTTTGCTTACAAAAGGACTCAAATGGAATTCAGTCATGGAATCTTTGAATCACAAACTTTGAGAGCACACTCCTCTAAGGGCTCACAGAGGCCACCCAGCCCAAACTCCAACTCCCTTTAGCCCCTTATTCAAGATGGCATCAGTCTCTTGTGCACACCTCCAGTAACAGAGACCTCCCCCAACATCGCTGGCCAGTGCACCCCTCACCACACATCACTCTGCCTGGGGCTGCCCACTCTCCTCCTGGGCAACATGGTGGACACACAAAGGGAGTCATCACTTCCTCCAAGGCCTTTTAGCCAGACCCTGGACTCTGGGCCTTTCTACCCTGTATCTTCAGTGTGGGCTCTTCCCCATTCTAAACTCCTCTAGGCTTGCTCCAGTTTGTCACCACTCTGCTTCCATTGCTTTGATGAACGTCTCCATGGAAGGGTTCCAGGTACTGCATCAATCTGGACTTCAAGACCCCACATATCTATCCTTCATCCCTTGCCAATGAGAAGTCAAGCACCAGGCACTTATTAGTTACTTATTAGTACACAGAACTCTGGTAGTGTAGTGCCTAAGACATTTGATGCTAATCAGAAGGCCTGGAAGTTCAAATCCACCAGCCACTCTTTAAGTCTATTTCCATAGAGATATCACCTCAGAAACCCAAAGAGGGGTTGTTATGAGTCGGAATGACACTATGGCAGTGAGTTTGGTTTGGGGTTTTTATTAATACAGGAACTTCCTATGCACTCTGGGCCATTGGGACTAGCAGCAGAAACTGGCTGCATTCACAGCAACACTAATAGCCAAGGGCATAGCAATTAACATGGATTACTTTATTTAATCTACACAACCTGCTCAAGTAACTATCATTATACTAATTTGACAAACAGAATTGAGGCTCAGGGAGGCAAAATAACTTGCTCAAGATTACACAGTGACAGACTCAGGATTCAAATCTGCCTGATTTCAGAGGCTAGGTTCTTAATCATTATACTTGACTACTTCTTGAGAAACTTGGAAAAAGTAAGAAAATACACACACACACACACACACACACTCTTAAGTTAGTTTAGTGGGTGAAACATGTGCAGTCTTCATACAGACAAGAACAGCCACAAACTCAGCAAGTGGGCAGCTAGTCTCTTTTGTTCACTGTTCTATCCTTAGTAAATAAGTGTTGAATGAATAAACGTTGAACAACAATCAGTATATGCTAAAGAAGTGAGAGATTTCCTGAAGGAGGTGGCATTTCAGCTGGGCCTTGCAGTGTGGGGAGAGGAGAGGAAAGATAAACTCAACCTCACTTTGTCTGGGAAAACTCACTAACCTCCAGGCTGGATTTCAGATTGCCAATGCTCCTTTCCCTTCCTCCACCCCAAGCTTCCTCATTGATGATATCTACAACATTGTGGGATGAGTTTATTGTTAAAAGCTCTGACAATTAGACTGTACTCTTGGTGGGCAAGGCAACTCTAATACTCTTTGTGTCCCAGTGCCCAGCTCAGGGGCTGGCACAGGGTTGATACTATGGTTCCATACAAAAAAAAAAAAAAGATGAACAAAAGGAACATGCTGGAGAAACCCTACAGAAGAACTCAACCTTGAGGAACTCTTGTCCAATTCTTCTTATTTCCCTATAATTAGAACACAGTCCCTGTTAGCTCAGTTTCCATTCTCAAAGGTGGAAGGAATTCAGGAAACTTCTCCTGAAATGCCAAGCCCCATTCTCGAGCTGACTGTCTAGACGCATGACCCACTGGCTGCCCTCGGCATGATCTTGCGCAGAGCTGGTGGGGGCTGCAGCAGCAGCTGGGGCACATTACTTCTGGGGCTGGCAAGGCCTCTACTCTGGGCTGAGGAGTCCTCATCCCAGTGAACAGGCTCCCTGACTGTATGGGTGAGGTACACACCTGGCTAAGGGGGGCACCTTCAGAAGGCACCTTTCACATAGAAAGCAGAGTAAATGGTGCTCCCTGGGGTTGTGCCATTTTGGGACAGAGAGGAGGTTGTGTGTGAGGCTGACCCCTCAAAGCTCCATTGCCTGCCCAGGGCCTCTCTGCTCTATGGCCTGGATCCCCTAATGTCTTACTTGTACTTAACTATGTCACTTTCAACTGAACAATAAAGAGCAGATGAAGAACAAGGCAGATTTGGGCTATTTATTAGTGGTGTGACCCTAGAGAATTTATTTCATCTCTTGAAGTTGCAACCTCCTCATTTGTCAAATGGGGGACAATAGAACCTACCTTTAGGATTCTTGGAAGGATTAAATGAGATAATATTTAGTATGTTTATAAAAGGACCCTTGGTATCACAATAATTAAGAGCTCAGCTGCTAACCAGAAGATTGGCTGTTCAAACTCACCCAGTGGCTCCATGGGAGAAAGACCTGAGGCTCTTTTCCTGTAAAGATTACAGCCAAAAAATCCTATAGGGCAATTCTACTCTGTCACATGGGGTCGCTATGGGTTGAAATCTACTTGATGGCACATAATAACAATGAAGATATTTATAAAAATATTTATTCAATGAACATGAATGCTTGTTTCAAGCAACAATCCTGATACATGGAAGAAGTTGGGAAAAAAATGGCTGTGGGACAAATGAATAACTGAACTTAGATCTGAGTACTAACCTCACAACAAATATATCATGTGGCTTTGGGTAGGTCCTATGCTGTCTCTAAGCCTCAGTTTTCTGTTTTACAATAGAACCAAAATGATCCTCAAGGTCTCTTCCAGCTTGAACATTCTACGGTCAAAATCTTGGAACACTAGACCCCGCCATCCATCCTCAGTTTGCTCTAGTTTTGGTCCAATTCATCCTGAGCTACCCTCTGACTGCCTCTCACAGACCCAGAGTCTGGAGGAGGTGGGCCTTCCAGCCTGCAGAACTCAGACCCCATGGAAATGACTGGGCCAGAGAATGTCAACACGAATTAGTTCTAGGAAATACAATGGCCAGCAGAGCCTCCCTGGAGAGAGCGCTTATCCAGCAGGGCCACCAAGGGGGCGGACTGAACATTCCAATCTGCCGAAGTGGCCTGGGGCGGGGGGAGAATTTAGAGAAAAGGACAGTGGGAAGCTGGTTTGGAGGTCTCTTAATCCTGGGGAATTTAGAGCCACCACAAAGTGGACTCCTAAATGAGCAGGGATTTGCTTCTCCCAGCCTCAACAGGCTGCTTCTACAGAAAGAGAGCTTTTAAATAGCAAAGGTGACTCAGCTTAATCTGGCCAAGCTCACAGTTGGACACATTTCTCCTTTGGTTCCCACGTCTGTGAAATAATCTAGTTAGGGACAGAGGTACCCTCTGGCAGAAATAAGATGGTGGTCTCAACAGGTGTCCCCTGCAAGGCACATGCTACTTAACCAGTTGTTATTGAGCTGATTCCAACCCATGACAACCCTACATGTGTCAGAGTAGAACTGTATGCCATAGGGTTTTCAGTGGCTGATTTTTTGGAAGTAGATTCCCAGGCCTTTCTTCCAAATCATCTCTGGGTGGACTTGAACTACCAACCCTTTGGTTAGCAGATCATCACATTAATTGTTTGCACCACCCAGGGGCCCTTTCCCATAAGGGACATAGCAAGTGTCAAATAAATGTGAAAGAGGGCTCCTTGACAACCATGGTGCATTTTGTGACTTAGTAGAATTGTTTTCTGTGGTCCTCCCATTGAGTAGATGGAGAAATTGAGTCCCAGGAAGGAAACAAACCAGCTTAAAGGCACCCAACAAAGAAAGTCAGTGGCAGAGATAGGGCTAAACTTGGCTGAGCCCAACACCTTAGGCACATAACTTTTCCCCAGCTACAACCAACATAAACCAGTGCAATAAACAATTTCACATGCTGAGATTTATTCAGTAGTCATTTATGGAGACTCGGAAAGAAGCTTGGGGAATCTACTTCCATAGTGATACTGCCTCAGAAATCCAAGGAGGGGTCTCTATGAGTCGGATCCAACTAGATGACAGTGCCTTGCTTTTGCTTGCATGCCATGTGCAGGCCCTGGACAAGACACAAGGAAGGGTGTAGGTGGGGTGGGAAAGTGACAGAGATGAACCAGGCACCACCCTTGTCCTCCAGCTGCTGAGCATCTGAGAATACATACTTTAAGAGGGAGAAGCTCTGGGAGGGGAGCACAGCTAGCTTGAGGGGGAAGGGGCAGAGATGGGAGTTGGAAAGCTGCTCTTGTTTTCTCTTTTCTCATTTTCATTGGTCTTATCTTCTCTGTTAGCCTAAAAGAGGGATTAAAGCTTCCTCATTAGCCTGGGGGAAGGAAGACAAGATTTGCTACCTCAGAAACCCAATGAGGATCACTATGAGTCAGAATGGACTCTATGGCAGTGGTTTTAGTTGTGTGTGTGTGTGTGTGTGTGTGGTTTTCATTAGCCTGGGAGCTCCCTCTGGACCTCTGAGTCATCCTTTCTTCTTTCTCAGCTCCCTTTCCAGCATGAGCTCCCAGTGAGTCCCTTCCCATGGTCCTCTCTGGTTTATCCCTGACCAGCACTGCCTTGGCTCTTGCCACACCATCTCTCACCTGGTATGTTACTAAGGTCCATTCTCAGGCCTCCTGCTCACTTCTGTCAGAGTGGGCTTTCTGAAGCAAACCAATCCTTAGGAACTGAGCTTTGTGGGAACTTGACATTGTCTCTAATTCTTTTCGGGGCTGTCCTGGGACAGGTGCAGTCAGAGAAGTTCTTCACAACCCCAGAGGTTAGATTTAGAGTTAGGATGGTTCCAACCTTAGGGCAGGTTTCAACTCCCAGGAGGCAGTGCAATCTACCAGTGTTGGGACAGGCTACTCTGGGGCAGGGGAGGGGGTGGTTAGTAGTGGTTTTCTCCATCTTGGAAAATGTGTGAGCAGAGACTTGAGATTCCTCTGCTTGCTTAAACTTTGTAAAGGATGTTTAGGCATCAAATAGAGGTCTTCCGGACCAGGATCTAAGATTGCAAGCATTCTACTTCACTGTTTCTATTTCCATGTCTGTGCCCCTTCTCAGGAGCTCTGGTGGCATAGTGCCTAAGCCATTTGACTGCTAACCAGAAGGCTGGTGATTCAAACCCACCAGCCACTCCTTGGAAAGAAAATTGGGCAATCTACTTCCATAGAGATACTGCTTCAGAAACCCAAGAAGGAGTCGATATGAGTTGAACCTACTCAATGGCAGTGAATTTGGTTTTGGTTTGTGTCCCTTCTTAGATGAGAGTCATTTTTATAGCATTGTGGTTGTGATTAAGCATGTAAGTCTGATTCATGTATCTTTTAACCTTTAGCACTGAATCCAGTACTTGCTTGGTTCAGTAAGTACTTGCTGAGAGAATGAAGGACTTGTGAGCTTCCATGATCCCAGAATTATTCCATAGACTGGGCCCAGCCTCTCTAGCTGAGGAGTGATGGGTACCTGAGGTGTGGAGAAAATGCTCTCCTCTGGCTGATAGTTTCTGAAAGCTCCCCCACTACAAAAGACTTACAGATTGGAAAAGGACTTTCTGGACTAAGTGAGATTCTTCCCTCCCCTGTCCCCCTGCCCCCGTCCCCCTCCCTGATTTGCCTATGAAAATTTAGCCTCCTTATCTGTCGAGACTCAGGTTTGTTACCCTGGGGTCTTGAAAGGCCAAGAGAGGAAACTGATGATCAGTCTAGATGTCCTTAAAGGCCTCCATCTGTGGACCACAGAACATTGTTCTCTTCTGAGGTGCCAACCCCAACTTCTTCCTGCATGAAGGTGAGAGGCTCTACTTGCATGGGGATGGAAGCAACTGCCCAGAAATAGGGAAAGCAGAGGATCCCAGTGACAGTGGCAGATCTGGCTTTGTGGATACCCGAGAGAGAGAGAGAGAGAGAGAGCAGGAAGACTTGGAAGGCAGAAGTTCTCACCTTGAAAAAAAATTTATCCATGCAGGGTTACAGAATTATGAATTCATCCTTGATGAATGGATGGTTGGATGAATGCATGGATGCATGGATGGATAAATGGAATGGGTATTAGTCCATTCAAGAATGTATTGGATGCATCCTTATTGCTAGACTGTGTGTAACATAGAGATGAATCCGACCTCGGAGTTCACAATAATCAGGGGACAGCAATGCAGTGGTAATTCAGCTTGGGGGTGGGCCTTGAAAGATGGATAAAGTTGTGACTCCAAGCTAAAGATAAGGTTGAATAGAATTCAATTCTCCCCTGGGATTTGAGATGCTCTGAACATTTCATGGACCACTCTGAGATAAAATTCAAAATAACCAAAATATCTTGGTTGGTGGTAAATTTATGTCTTAAATCAAATTGTAGCATAATTAAGGTAGTTCATGAAAAACTTATAGAAGAAAATTAATTTCACTGTAATTTTTGTGTGTGTGAATTGAAAGTTTGAAGGGGAAGTGTACTCTCTATACATTCTTTCACTTAATACAATCCATAATAGGATTATCATGCATGCACATTTTCATATAGGAACATTTGGGTTCAGGGAGGTTAAGTAACTTGTTCAAGGTCACACAGCCAAAGTGGCAGAACTGGGATTTGATGTCATACTCTGACTCAAAAACTGGCCAATCTCTATTACATCACATAGAATCTCAGTATCTATCTCTGCAGAAGGACCCCAGAGTCCTGAAATTTCAGAGCTCAAAGAAGCAGAGATTGAAAGGCTTAAATCTGAATAAGCACATGGAGGAAGAAAGACATAAGGGAGCTCAGTGAAGAAGTAGTTATTGTTTAGCATGGCTGGGGAGAGTATTTGCTTAAGGGAGGGGAGGGAGATGAGGCTAGGTAGGGAGCTAGGGGCCAGTTGGTAACCAAGGGGCCTTTGAATACAAGACCAAGTACTGCTCACACTTCCCTGTGCACATGGCATAGAGTTGATGCTAAGTAGCTATTTGTTGAAGATATTTATAAACCAACAAAATGCAAAAGAAGTTTGGTATAGTAGGGAAAACATGAGATTTGAGTTGTTCTAATTCAGTTTCTGTTCTTTTTATAAACAGAATATATGCTAAGGACATTTAGCTAACACTATTGACTACTTAAGGAGCTCTGGTAGCATAGTGGCTAAAGCACTTGACTGCTAACCAGAAGGCTGGCGGTTCAAACCCACCAGCCACTCCTCGGAAGGAAGGTTGGGCAATCCTACTTCCGTAGTGATACTGCCTCGGAAACCCAAGGAGGGGTCGCTATGAGTCGGGGCCGACTCGACGGCACATAACAACAACAACAAATTGACTACTTATTTTGTACCAGGCACTGTTCTAAGGAGCTCTGGTAGCATAGTGCCTAAGGCACTTGACTGCTCACCAGAAGGCTGGTGGTTCAAACCCACCAGCCACTCCTCGGAAGGAAGGTTGGGCAATCCTACTTCCGTAGTGATACTGCCTTGGAAACCCAAGGAGGGGTTGCTATGAGTTCTAAGAACTTTACATTAATTAACTCATTTATTCTTACAATAACCCTATGAAATTTTTGTTAATGTTACTGTTGTTAGGTGGCATCCAACTGGTTCCTACTCATAGTGACCTATGTACAACAGAATGAAACACTGCCCAGTCATGCACTGTCCTCACAAGTGTTGTTGCCATGTTTGAATGCTTGAGCCCATTGTTGCAATCACTGTGTCAATCCATCTCTGTGAGGATTTTCCTTTTTTTTTTTTTTAATCTGACCTTCTACTTTACCAAGCATGATATCCTTCTACAGGGGTTGGTTCTGAATTCTGAATTCATCCTTGATGAACGCATGGTTGGATGAATGCATGGATGGATGGATAGATAAATGGAATGGGTGTTAGTCCATTCAAGAATTTATCAGATGGATAACATAGAGATGAATCATAGTGTCCCATGTTGTTGTTGTTATGTGCCATCAAGTCGGACCCGACTCATAGTGACCCCTCCTTGGGTTTCCAAGGCAGTATCACTATGGAAGTAGATTGCCCCATCTTCCTTCTGAGAAGTGGCTGGTGGGTTTGAATCGCCAGCCTTCTGGTTACCAGTCAAGTGCCTTAGGCACTATGCTACCAGAGTGTCCCATAGGGTCACTATAAGTCAGTATCGACTCGATGGCCGTTGCTTTGGTGTTTGTTTGGGTTTCTGCTCTTCCTATACACAGAATATATGAAAATAACCTGATAACATGTCCAAAGTATGTAAGATAAAGTCTCACCATTCTCACTTCCAAGGAGTATTCTGTCTGTACTTCTTCCAAGATAAATTTGTTCCTCCTGGCAGTCCATGGTATAAAAACCATACCAAATGTACTGCCATTAAGTTGATTCCAACCCATAGCAACCCTATAGGACAGAGTAGAACTGCCCCCATAGGATTTCTAAGGCTGTAATCTTTATGGTAAAGTGGAGGGTCAACGAAAAAGTGGAAGGGTCTCAACGAGATGGATTGACACAGTGGTTGCAACGATGGGCTCAGGTATAGTGGGGATCATGAGGCTGGCACAGAACCGGGCAGTGTTTCGGTCTGTTGTGCATAAGGTCACTATGAGTCGGAGATGACTTGACAACACCTAACAACAACAACAATCTTTCTGGAAGCAGACTGACACATATTTCTCCTGGTGAGAGGCTGATGAATTCGAACCACCCACCCACCTTTCAGTTATCAGCTGAGTGTTTTAGCCCATTTGACATATAAGCAAATTGTTGTTGTTGTTGTTGTTGTGTGCCGTCGAGTCGGCCCCGACTCACAGCAACCCCTCCTTGGGTTTCCGAGGCAGTATCACTACGGAAGTAGGATTGCCCAACCTTCCTTCCGAGGAGTGGCTGGTGGGTTTGAACCGCCAGCCGTCTGGTTAGCAGGCAAGTGTCTTAGCCACTATGCTACCAGAGCTCCCTATAAGCAAATAGAGATAGTAATTGTGAAGATTGGGCAGATGACATGTTTTCTGGACCCCAGTTTTTGTACCTATAATATAGAGAACTGAACTCAGTGAAATAATTCATGTAATATGGCCAGTGTATAGTGAGTGTTCAAGAAATGTTCATTGAATCTTAGTCTGACATGAGCTATGAAGTGACAAGGCTAACATTTTCTGTCTCCAAACTCTTTGATTCTTCTGCTACCCCATCCCAAGTGCCTACCTAGCATGCAGCAGGTAAACATTGAATGTCTGTTAAGTGGTTGATGGAATCCTGTGGGACAAAGCAGTGAATTCTAGAATTTTCTTTGGACTGGCTGCCTCTTGGCTCCACCCTAGGAGGGAAGAGAAGGATATTCCTGAGCTGGGAAGTTCCTTCTCACAGACACTACTTTCCTGACTCACACCCAGGCCTGTTCTGAAATGAAAAAGTCTGCAAGCAGCCCCAGGGGAGGGGCACAGGGATCCCCTGACAGGGCGATGCTTCCCTTTGTACTGGTGGCAGCCCCTGGGCAGGGTGGATCCTCAGCTCTTTGGGTGGTATGTGCAAGATTGTGTTGGCTTGTCTGAGAGCCGAGTGCAGGGGGGAGCCTGTGTGCCAAACATTGCTGGGGGTGTAGCAGGCTGTGTTTGTGCTAATGTGAATGAGTCCATCTTTGTGCCTGGCTTCTTTCAGAAGTGGATTATCTGGTCCTTCAGAAACAAAATCACTCAGCTAGGGAAACTCAGGCTTACACAAAATGCAGAAGTGTGGTACAGTAGAGGAAAACTGAGATTTGAGTTATATGAATTCAGCTTCTGAACTTCTTAGGAGTGCTGGTGGCACAGTGGTTAAAACATTTGGCTGATAACCAAAAGTTCAGCAGTTGAAACCCACCAGCTGCTCTGTGGGAGAAAGATGAGGCAGTCTGCTCACATAAAGATTTACAGCCTTGGAAACCCTATAGTCTAGTTCTACTCTGTCCCATAGGGTCACCGTAAGTCAGAATTGACTTGATGGCAGGGGGTTTGGTGTTTGTTTGGGCTTCTGCTCTTCCTATAAACAGAAGACATGAAAAGGATATTAGGCTGGGAAAGTCTGATTGTGGGTGTTGGCCATGGGTGCCCTACTCCATGTGTCTTGTTGGGATCAAATCGATGGCAGTGAGTGGTGTTTTTTTTTTTTTTTTTGTCCTATTACCTGCCTAGGATTTCTACTGAATTGGTGACAGGACCCTTAGGATAAAAGCACTCTGTGGAGTCTATGACCTTTCATGGGCCCTGAGTCAGGGAAAAAACAAAAAACCAAACTCACTGCCATCGAGACAAAGTCAGTGGTGGGGGAGTTAAGACTCTGGGGTAGAGGGAAAGAGTGCACTTAGGCATTCTGTCACCCAGTGGCCCTCAGTGGCCATGGTGATTTGTGATATCAAATTAGATTAAAAATGGCCCTCAGTTGGGACGGTGTGTCACTATGGCCTAAGAAGTGTCTCCCAAGGCCAGAAGAATGATACCTATCACAAAGCCCAATTTAACTGTACAGGTGTGGTGGCTAAAGGACATGTAAGTACTTGATGGAGCATGTGTCTTTGTGTCCTACATCAAGGAATAAACATTTCCAAGAATAGCTGTTATGCTGAGAACATGAAAGATGCACCTGATAAAGACCAAACCACCTACTGCCTACCCCTACCTCCAAGCACTCCTCCACGGAGGAGACTCCAGGACAGTCAGAATACTGCCTGACTGCCCTGGCCTTGGCCCTGTGTGCTCAGACTTCCTGGCTACTTTACTCCAAACTCAAACCAAACTCACTGCTGTCAAGTCAGATCCAAATCATAGTGACCCCTCCTTGGGTTTCTGAGGCAGTATCTCTAAGGAAGTAGATTGCCCAATCTTCCTTCTGAGGAGTGCTGGTGGATTTGAACCACCCACCTTCTATTTACCAGTCAAATGCCTTAGGCACTATGCCACCAGAGCTCCTGCTTTACCTCACAAGAACAAATAAACTACTATGCATCATTTGCTTGTATGGACAATCTTCTTGCTTTCTGCCATCCTGAAACAGAGGAAGCCTTCTGCAGTAAACTCTACCTGTATCAACAAAACAGTGGTGCAGTAGAAGGGGTGCTGATGTCACACACACCTGGCTCTTGCTGTGAGACCCATGGATTTTTACTGAGCCCGGCCAGTGCAGAGCTGACCCAACAGGGACCAGTTGGGCATCAAGCAGGGAGGTGGGGTGGGATTATGTTTAGTCAACCTGCATCTGAGATCTCAGCACCTGGAGCCAGCCAGACTCTCAGGGTCACTCCTCCTGAGCCTCTGGAAGGATGTATTCTAGGCCACCTTGGGATGGGAGCTGTTTTCCGGAAATCCCAGCTCTCTCTGACCTGCCAGACCTGCTAGACCCTTCTCCTTAGGCCTCCTTAGGACCTCCCAGTGGAGTCTGTTTACACAGCTGGGGTGGGGGTAGAGGAATGGGTGGGGAAGTGCTGCCTTCTGGGTCCTAAGCCTCTGGCCAAATACCTTCAAGCCAATTGGTAGTGGCCAGGAATGATGAAAAGTAGCTCTGCTAGCATAGTGCTTAAGGCATTTGACTGCTAACTAGAAGGCTGGCAGTTCATGCCCACCAGCCACTCCTCAGAAGGAAGACTAAGCGATCTACTTCTGTAGAGATACCACCTCTGAAATCCAAGGAGGGGTCGCTATGAGTTGGAGAAACCCAAGAAGAGGTCATCATGAGTTGGAGTCAACTAGACAATGGCAGTGAGTTTGATTTTATTAATTTATTTTTTTTAGGAATGATGAAAATGGTCCTGTGGATACATGTACCGGACATGGAGACTTGAGGCTGCTACTTTCTAGCTGCCTGATCTTGGCAAATCCCAGAGCCTCTATAAGCCTCCATTTCCTTATCTTTAAAATGGGGAGAATAATAGGGCAGTCTGTTTTGAGACATAAAACTAATCATACCTGTATGTAACCAGCCTAGTGCCTGACACAGTGGGTGCTAAAAACATCCCCTTCATTTTCTTCTTCTCTTTCTATTGTTTTTCTCCTGTTTCTCTTTCTTCAGGGTGATTCACTAATTATTTTATCCTTTCATTTACTCAATATCTGTTCACTGACTGCCACTGGAGCAGGCACTGTGGGTGCCATGATGAATGAGATGGTCCAGTCCTTGAGGAGCTTACAGACTCTATGCCACCAGAGCTCCTAGGCAAGGACAGGGCCACAAAGTGCTGAGGAGCACTGAGCCAGAACCAGAACACTTGTCAGAAGATGTTTTGCCTGAACTGATCTTAAAGTCTCCTCAACTAACATTCCTTACATGTCAGATGCCCACCTGCTGCCTGAGTAATTGGTAAGCTCCCACCCTGCCTTTTATTGCCACCTCCTCCATGAAGCTGTCCCTGCATCCATTCTAGTCCCTACAAGTCATTGTACTAAACACTTGACTGGGTAACACTATTACAGTCCTCAGGAAAGGGCTGTGAGTTGGGTTAACATCTCTCAGAGATGAGATCTGGATTCAGCTGTGTCCGATTCCAGTGTCTGAGCTCTTTCCACAAAGCTTAGACCTTCCTTCTTCCCTGGGCTCCCTCGAACCCTCTCAGAGCAGTTATCACCCTATGCTTTATTATCTGAGCTGTTCTCCTCAATGGTCTAGAAGCCCTTCCAGACTAACTGTACCTGATTCATAGATGTGACCAGGTGCCTAGCACAGGATCAGGCATGGAGCAAATATGAAATGGAATTAACACAGAAGCACTTCAATTCTCAAGGGAACAAGTATGCAGAGACTGTAACTGGAAAAGTCACCCTTATGTCAGGAACCCAATCTGTTGGCTGGGGCCCCTTTCTCCCTCCTTTCTTCCCAGTCCTAGGTGCTCAGAGGCCAACAGGATATGACTGGGTAGGGTGTGTGGTAGCCACACATGTCTGGTTGAACAGGCCAATGCAGGAGATGAGGGCAAGAGCTCCTGGCTCACACTGAGGTGAAGATGAAGGCCAGGGGAGGGAGAAATGCCCAACAAGAAGTCACACCTCATAAACCCAGTAAAACCCAGTAAGGCTTTGCAAAGGAGCTTAAGGAATTTAGGGCCAGGAACAAAGTACTCAGAGAATCAACGCAAAAAGCAGGAAACAGATTTGGCCAATTCCTCAGGCATGAGTCCGTCTCTGATTGGCGTCTGAGTGGCTGCTTCTCTTCTCTGTGAGAGCCTGGTTACATGTTGGCCCATTTGCTCAGGTCTCAGCAGGCCCCAAGGCCAGGGGAGCCTGGGAAGGAGCTCACCCAGGGGAATGACTGACAGGTTGTCAGGCAGATGAACTCTTGGATAGGAGCAGGGTTCACAGGCAGATTAGAGAGCAGCTGTGATCCCAGGATGAGTTAGCTCTCTTGATGGATGTTCTGAGATATCCTCTGGACAACCTCTGCTCTGTCTCCTTCCCTACCTCCCACCACCTCCCATTCTGCTTTCTTGCCCTCTCCTTGGTCACTTCCCAGTGGTGATGGGGTGGAAGAGCCGGTAAATTCATCAGGCAGGAAATGCAGGAGGTTGGAGCTGTCAGTTCATGAATCAGCTCAGCTCTGGTGCTCCTGTCACAGCATAGCGGCATCTGGAATATGTGGCCCAAGGGCATTATGGTTCTCAGGGGAGGGAAGAAGGAGGCCTCAGGCCACAGGAAGAGTCACGGTAAAATCCTGGTGCCACTACTCACCAGCATCTTGGGTAAGTCACTTCACTTCTCTGAGCCTCTATATGCTCCTCTGTAGATTGGGACACATAAAAACTGCCTTGCCTAACTCACAGGTCGCTCAGTGTATGACATGAGAGAAAGGACTTCTGAATCACTGTCAATGGGCATTTCCAGTATTGATAACCACACAATAGGCTAGTGGCAGAGTCCAGCTAAAACCCAGGCCTCTGGACTCCCAATGGCTAGTTTTTACCCTGTTTGATCCCCTCATATTGACCTACTCTCAGTTACAGTCTGGTCTGGGGCCAGAGGAACAGGCTTGATGACCTAAGGTTGACCCCCTCTGGGTATATCTTGTTCAGTTGAAGGGGGTGAGAGTATATGTTTGGCTTTGGTCGTGTTTAACTGACTAAATAACTGGTTGTTGAATGTGGCTGATAAAATTCTACCAGTGAATACCTAAACCAATCAATATTGAGTGTCTTGTGTTAGACTCAATGTGAAGAGTTCTTGTTTTTGGTGGGGAGTTGGAGTGGATGGGTATTGGGGCTGGGAATGGAAGCAAATAAAAGTTCCTATCCATGAGGAACTTGCAAACTCTATGCAGAGGTTGTTGTGAGTTGCTGTTGAGTTGATTTCTGACTCATTGTGATCCCATATATCCAGAGTACAACTGTTCCATAGCATTTTCAAGGCTGTGAACTTTTGGAAGCAGATTGCCAGACCTTTCTTCCGAGGCATCACTGGGTGAGTTTGAATCACCAACCTTTTGGCTAATAGTTGAGTGCTTAACCTTTTGCACCACCCAAGGACTCCATGGAGAGGTGGGCCATCCGTTTAAGAGATAGCTAAAATATAGAAGCAGAACATACAATTTGCCAAATCCTGTTTGATCATAATAGTGTCTTCGGTATCTGGACACATAGGGAGAACTTAGTAAATACCTGTCAAATGAAGGAATAAGTAGATAGATGAATGGCATAGACAATCTTTGTATTTGATCTATAGATCACTTGGGACTTGTATGCTCCTGGGATGTTTGGGTAAAACCTGGTCTGAAACCCAGTTCTGCAGGCTGTTGTTGTTGCTGTTATGTGCCATCGAGTCAGACCTGACTCATAGCGACCCCTCCTTGGGTTTCCGAGGCAGTATCACTACAGAAGTAGATTGCCCTTTCTTCCTTCCGAGGAGTTGCTGGTGGGTTTGAACTGCCAGCCTTCTGGTTAGCAGTCAAATGCCTTAGGCACTACACTACCAGAGCTCCTAGTTCTGTAGCCTAGGACTGTTTAGCTGTCCTCCAGTTATTTGTCATGAATGTCTGCAACCTACTCAATGCCATATCAAACCCAAGTCAAACCATTAAACTCAGACACATAATATTTCCCTTCTCCTTTTTGCCACAAAGACTTAGCTACACTGGAAATTTTGCCATAAATTGAGAATGCCACAGGGAAGGGATCAGAGATTTTTGCCAACTTTACAGGTTGCCCAATAAAACTCCCCACTTTTCAAACACTAAGTTCCTGACCTCTAACCTTCTCCACAGATCTAGAAAATAAGGAAATGTAGTCCAGTAGATGCCCCACCCTCCCCATTCCACACCCTTCCATGCCCTCACTCCAATCCTTGACTCCTTTTTTTTTTTTGGGGGGGGGGCTGCCAGTCTTCTCTCCCCAGTCTTTGGGGGTTCTAGTGAATATAATATTCTTTATTTTCATCCATGCACATTAATCTCTGCAGAAGGGTCCCAGGCGCTGTGAGTTCCCAGGCAAATTCCCAGAGGACAGTAAGGCAGATTCATACTCAGACTAGAGAACCACTTTCCAACAGTGAAAGCAAGTTAGAATTGCCTGAGAGGTACTGAAATCCCTATCAGAGGAAGCATGTCAGCAGGGTGAAATTAAAGAGGATCCCAGGTGTGCAGATCAGAATTGTCAGGTATTTATTAAGCTTTGGGGTTTGGAAATTGCATGAAACCAGAAAACAGGAGAGTTGAGTTTATGGCCCTAGATTTCTTACTTTCTGTGTGGCCTTCATCAAGCCCCTACTCCTCTCTATACCTCAATTTCCTCATTTGTACAATAGATAGGGAGCAGGGGGTTAGGGAAGTCGAACTGGCTACTCTCTTAGAGTCCTTGCAGTTCTGAGAGACTGTTATTTCCTGGTATCTTAAGAGTGGAAGGTAATTTGTTTTTTCTGCAACAGGAACTGAGTGCCACACGTTTGTGGGAAATTGAAAGTAAATGACTGGATCTTCTTATCTCTCTGGCCTCAGGCCCAGATGGTACTCTGTCTGGCTACAGCAGAGGGGGAGGTGGTATAAGGGTGAGGGGAGTCAGACTCAGACCCTCTTCTGGTCTGTGGAGAAAGTGAAGCAAGCCCTGGGCATTGTGCTCTAGGTGTCCCAGCCAGGTGGGTTTGGCTTTCCCAGCTGTGGAGACAGAGTATGATAGCAGCACAGAGCAATGTGGCCTCTGTCTGATGGGGCAGAGAGTGGGGCACAACTTTTGGCATGTACAATTGGGATTGGATTGGGATGTGGAGCCCTCACCTGTCTGCCTTCTTCTTTTAATGCAGACTACCTGGAAGGATAAGAAAAAGCTTGACTCTTTAACTCTTATTGGAAATGGTCCAAAATATTTCCCAAATTTCATCTCTAAGGCCCCCAATGACTCTTTCAGTTATTAGTAAAACATTTACTTTTTGTCACCTACCATGTGCCAGATTTTGTGCTGAATACAAAAATAGCAGTGAAGAAGAAAGACATGGTCCTGGTCCTATTTAAGGAGAAAGACAAGAAAATAAGATGTTATTTTCAAGGTGACACATTCTGTGACAGGAGCCCACAAAGGGTTATGGGAGCATGGCAGAGGTAGGAGGGAGGTACACAGAAAAGGTTAGGGAAAACAAGGATTGTTGGAGGAAGTGACTTAAAAGCCTCTGATCTAAGGCCTGAAGGCTAAGTAGGAGTTTGCTAAACCAAGGGAATGTAGGGCGGAAACTAGCATGTTCCAAGAAGAAGGAGTTGTTGTTGTTATTTGCCATTGAGTCGGTCCCGACTCCTAGTGACCCCTCCTTCGGTTTCTGAGGCAGTTATCACTACCCTAGTGACCCCTCCTTGGGTTTCTGAGGCAGTTATCACTATGGAAGTAGGAATGCCCAACCTTCCTTCCGAGGAGTGGCTGGTGGGTTTGAACCGCCAGCCTTCTGGTTAGCAGTCAAGTGCCTTAGCCACTATGCTACCAGAGCTCCCAGAAGAAGGAGTAGTGCTTGCAAATGCCTATAGCCCAGTGAGAGCAAGGTGTATTCTGAGACCTGAAGTGGCTGTTTCTTGAATGTGAATTGTTGGCAAAGAGGTGAGTGTGGACATGTGATGGAGCCAAGGTTGGAGAGAGCAGATCTGGGACCAAGCAGGGTCTGAAGCCATGTGAAGGAACCTGAACATTATGGAAGCAGTGGGAGCCAATGAAGGCTATTAGTCAGGAGTGACATTGTCAAATTTGTACCATGGCTATGATGCTGCATGGAAAGTGCACTGGAGAAGAACCTGGAGACAAGTCGGGTGACTGGTTCAGTGAACCAGATGAGGATAACGAGAGATGGGCTACAGCAGTGGAAGTGTGGATGGAGGGGAATATATGGATTTATGAGAGTCTGAGAAGCATAAATAATTAAGTGCTTACCTACTAACCAAAAGTTCAGTGGGTTGAACCTACCCAGAGGCATCTTGGAAGAAAGTCCTGACAATGTGCTTCCAAAAATCAGAGCCATAAAAATTCTACGGAGAACAGTTCTACTCTGAAACACATGGGGTCAACATGAGTTGGAATTGACTTGATTTTTTTTTTTTTTTTGGTTGGTTTCCTATGGATCCTGTATTCTGAATGGTTTTGTTTTCTAAAGACACAGCATCTTTTAAGCAAATGATGATGATGATGATGATGATGACAGAACCAATAGGGAATTGGAAGGCCTTCATTCATGTACCAGAGCTCTCTAACATTAGCTTTGGAAATGGATCTTATCCACCCACTACCCATCATGTCATAATAAGCAATCAGAACTTTGAGTCATCACAAGCTAAATAATTTTGCCTCATTTAGTCAATATAATTGTAATCTAAAGTGAAACTTAATGTTTGGTTTTAGTCAGTTACAAAGTCCATTTCCATGGTCCCTTTGCTTCTGACATCATCCTTCAAATAATTTTCCACACTTGTCAGAAAGGACTTTCTGAAATGAAAATAAGATAGTGCCTTACAGTTCCTTAGAGCCAGAATTCCTCTCCTTTCTCTGTTACCCCCTCTGGTCCTCATCCACATTTATGACTACCATTCATATACTATTCATATGGTAACCTGGTCTTCATACTCCCAAAATGGAACTACCTGTTTGACAACCACAGCCTGGATGACTCATAGGCACTTTAGACTTAACCTGTCCAAAATCCAACTCTTTTTTTTTTTTTTTAATTATTTATTTTCTGGTTGTTGTTGACAATGTACACAGCAAATCATGCACCATTTCAACAATTTCTACATGTACAATTCATTGACATTGATTGCATTCTTCAAGTTGTACAACCATTCTCACACTCATTTTCCAAGTTATTCCTCCACCATTAACATGAACTCACTGCTCCCTAAGTTTCTTTTCTAAACTTTAAAGTTGCTGTGGTCAATTGAATCTCATATAGACAGTTCATCAAAGGAGCACAGTGCTCAATGCAGATATCCTTTACTAATTAAGCTATTGTTTGGTTCAAGAAGACTTCAGGGAATATTTTTGGTTTAAGATTTAAAGTTCAAAGATTATCTCAGTACAATAGTTTTGGGGGTTCATCTAGCCTCTATGGCTCTAAAAAGTCTGGATTCCATGAAAATTTGAAATTCTGTTTTGCATTTCCCCCCTTTGATGAGAATTCTGCTACAGAATCATTCATTAAAATGTTCAGTAATGGTAGCTGGGCATCATTCAGTTCTTCTGGTCTCATGGCAAAGGAGGCAGTTGTTCATGGAAGCAATTAGCCACACATTCCATTTCCTTCTCTTGTTCTTGATATTCCATCTTCCTTTGCTGCTCCAGATGAATAAAGAACAATTTTTGTACCTTTGATAACCTTTCACAAGCTTTTAAGATCACAGGCACTAGGCAATGAGCTAGTAGGTAGAACAAAAGCACTAAAAATGATGTGAAGCCAATTAACTGAGATGTTCCATGAAACCCTAAACCTCCAAACCAAGAAACCAAATCCCTTCAGGTGTTTGGTTATACCTAAGCAGCTTCAGCAGCTGCTCTTTTTCTTTTTTTGTAAAAATATATTACACATATTTGCCAGTTCAACTTCTTACAGGTGTACAACTTAGTGACATCAATTACATTAATAGGTTGTGTAACTATTATCCTTAATCAATGTGAATTTTTCATTACCGTAAACAGAAACTCAGTGCTCCATAAGCAAAAATTCCCTTTTTCCCCTCACCCTCCCACCATGTTGTTGTTGTTATGTGCTGACAAGTCTTCTCCTTGGGTTTCTGAGGCAGTATCTCTACGGAAGTAGATTGCCCAACCTTCCTTCCAAGGAGTACCTGGTGGATTTGAACTGTCAACCTTCTGGTTAGCAGTCAAGTGCCTTAGGCACTACACCACCAGAGTTCTCTTCCCACCCATGGTAATCACTAATTAACTTTGGATTCTATACATTTATTTATTCTTATCTTTTTATATAAGTGGGATCATCCAAAATCCAACTCTTGATATTCCATCAGACTCCCCTCTCCCAACCTCTGGCACTTCTGGCTCTTCCCAGTGTACTAAATGGCTTCATCCACCTTGTGGTAATTATCTTTGGTAATCATCCTCCCTTTCTATAATCCTTGAGCTCAATATATTACCAAATCATTCTGTTTCATCTGCTTCTGCTGCCCTCTGCACCCAGTCGAAACTGCCATGCTCCTCCTCACCTTGCTTGGACTACTTCAGGAGCTTCCAATTTGGAATCACTGCATCCATTCTTGCTTCCTTCTCTTACAATTCTCCATGTAGCAGACTGAGGGATCTTTTAAAATTAGAAAATATATCATGTCCCTCTCCTATGCACTGCTTAAAATCAAGCAATGGCTTCTTTTTTTCTTTTTATTCCTATTTTTCTTTTGTTATTTGTAACATTTTTTAAATTAAATTATTTTTAACAACGTTATTTCACATAATATATGATTCACCCATTTAACATATACAATTCAATGGTTTTTAGTATGTTCACAGATATGTGCAACCAGCACCACAGTCAATTTTAGAACATTTTCATGACCTCAAAATGAAATCCCATACCTGTTAGCTATCACTCCACAGTGGGGCCATCACTAAATTTACTTTCTATCTTTTTTGATTTCCTTGTTCCAGAAATTTCATATGAATAGAATCAATAAGTGTTCTTTGTGATTGGCTTCTTTCACTTGCATATTGTTTTCAGCACATGGGCTGTGACTCAATGGCACCTAACAACTACAACTATATTGTAGTATGTATCAGTACTTTATTTCTATTTATGATTCAACAATATTCCATTGTATGAATATACTACATTTTGGTTATCCATTTGTTAATTGATGGACATATGGTTTATCTCTACCTCTTGGCTATCATGAAATTAATAATAAACATTAAATATTAAACATTCATGTGCAAGTTCTTTTTTGTTTTTTATTTCTTTTGGGTATATACCTAGGAGTGAGATTGCTGACTCATGTTGCAAATTTATGTTTAATCGTGGCAGGAATGGTCACACTGTTTTGCAAAGTGACTGCACCATTTTACATTCCCACCATCAGTGGATGATGGCTCCAAATTCTCCACATCCTTACCAACCTTTATAATTGTCTTATTTTTTAATTTTGCATCCTAGTGGGTATGAAATGGTAACTTACTGAGATTTTTCTACTGCTCTTAAAATAGCACAGAGATTTAACGAGCCCCCCCATGTGATCTCGCCCTTGCCTTCTGGTGGTAGATTTACATTCTGTCAAGTTAGATATGTTGGAACTACATTTCCTAGAATCCCTTCCCTGCAAAGTTCCAGGTGAGCATAATTCCAACAGCAATTGTATTCATTACACTTAAAAGATCAGTGCCCACAGTTCTTCCATCTTCTGCCAGATTCTTCTTTGGCTTCTTCTTTTGCTGGGCCGGGGCGTGATTTAGTTCCATGATGAATGCAACTTTGGAGGTATGAGTGACTGACACGGGTGCCAGTGTAACCTTGCAGATTCCATCTCATGCTCGTAAGTTTTACTTTGTCCTGCTTTCCCACACTTCACTTCCCTCTGTCCTCTCCAAATACCTGCCCTGGTAACTTCAGGCCTCAGCATCTGATGCAAAGACAATACCCTCAGAGAGATGGTTTTACCTCCACAACTGCATAAGGTCAAATCCTTGTAATAAATTTTTTAATATTTCTTATCACTCCTAGCTACTTTGTGCCTCTGATTGAACTCTGACCACTATGCTGCCTCCACAGTATCAACTTATGCAATTTCTCCCTCATGTTCACTGCTTGCCGGCTTCTCTGCACTTCTGATTGTGTATTTGTTTGTTTTCTTGAATAAGAGAACTCCTTTCCACTCCAGAACCTTTACATACGCTCATCCTGCTTTCTGGATACTCCACTTCACACCACCTCCTGTTCATCCTGTGGATCACAGGTCAACTCATGGCTTTAAGTATTTTATTTTTGTAGAACTTAACATATTTGTGCTTTTGTATGTGTGGTGTGTGATACACTCTATCATTCTTAAAAGAAATAAATACAATCAGAAGATTCCTTTGAAGGGAAGATGACAAGACTTCAACTCCTTATTTGGACATGCCGTAGGACCTCATGTTTGATAAAGTAGAGGGCCAATGAAAATGAAGGAAATCTTCTATGAGATGGATTGACACAATAGCTGCAACTATGGACTCAAACATAGCAGTGATCATGAAGACGATGCAGTACAGCATCTCATTCTGCTATACATAAGTTCACTGTGAGTTAGAGCTGACTTAGCAGTAACTGACAACCACCTCTATAGAAACTCATGTTCTACAGAGCTCATCTTCATGCACATAGGGGCCACATCTCGTTGATTTACTTGTATAGCCTTGCCTAGAGGAGTGACTGGCATGTAGTAGTTCTTTGGCAATGGTTCCTTTATAAATTTATATTTCATATGATTTATTTAATGATCATTGTTTAATAGTTGAGTGAAGGAAAAAATGGAAAGAAAAAAGTGCAAATGAAAGGAAGAGAAGAGAGGAAGAAGGAAGAAAGAAGAAATGAAGGAAGAAAGAAGGGAAGAAGGAAGGTAGGAGATGGTTCTACTTATTCTTCAATTTTCAGCCTACTTACCTCTTCCCCAGGAAAACCTTTAAGGATGTGCTGGGTTAGTGACCCTTCTGTGTTTCCACACTCATCTTTATTTCCATCATAACATTCTTTCTCACTGGATTCTGAACATCTTTCACTTTTTTCCTTTCCACCACTAGACTGTAAGCTCTTTTAGGTGAGAACTACATCTGGCCTCTGGCAGAAGTGCAATTAATGTATGGCAAAGGAACTGTGCATGCGACAAAGTCCAAGTTCCCTTTGTTGGTGTTGTTAGGTGCCATTGAGTCATCTCTGACTCATAGCAAACCCATGAACAACAGAATGAAACACTGCCTGGTCCTGGGCCATTCTCACAATATTTGCTATACTTGAGCCCATCATCACAGCCACTGTGTCAATCCATCTCATTTGGGTTGTTTCCCGTTTCACTGACCATCCATTTTAGCAAGCATGATATCCTTCTCCAGGGACCAGTCCCTTCTGACAAGATGATCAAATGAGATGAAGTCTGGCCGTTCTTGCTTCTAAGGAACACTCTGGTTGTCTATCTTCCAAGACAGATTTGTTCATTATTCTGGCAGTTCATAGCATTTTCAGTATTCTTCATGAACACCACAATTCAAAGGCATAAATTCTTCTTTGGTCCTACTTGTTCATTGCCTAGCCCTCACATGTGTATGAGGTGATTGAAAATACCATGGCTTGGGTCAGGTACATATTAGTCTTCAAAGTGATATCTTTATTCTTTAACACTTTAAAGTGCTCTTTTGCAGCAGATTTGCCCAGTGCAACACAACATCTGATTTCTTGACAGCTTCTTCCACAGGTGTTGATAGTGGATCCTAGTAAAATAAAATCCCTGAAAACCTCATTCTTTTCTCTAGTTATTGTGATGTTGCTTATTGGTCCAAGTGTAAGAATTTTTGTTTTCTTTATGTTGAGGTGTAATGCATAGTAAAGTCCCTGATCAGTAAATGCTTCGTGCCATCTTCACTTTCAGCAGGGAAGGTTGTGTCGTTTGCATATCACGTGTTATTAATGAGTCTTCCTCCAATCCTCATGCCTGTGCTTCTTCATATAGTGCAGCTTCTTGGATTATTTGCTCAGTATACAGGATGAATAAGTATGGTGAAAGGATACAATCCTGATGCACTCCTCTCATGATTTATAGTCACTCAGTATCCCCTTATTCTGGTCAAATGACTGCTTCTTGGTCTTTTGACTGGGTTAGTTCACACAGACAGAATTAAGTGTTCTGGAATTCTCATTCTTTGCAAAGTTATCCCTAATGTGTTATGATTCACACTGTCAAATGCCTTTGCATAATCAATAAAATATAGGTAAACATCTTTCTGGCATTTGCTTTCAGCCAAGATCCATTTGACATCAACAATGACATCCTTCATTCCTTGCCCTCTTCTGAATCTGGTTTGAATTTCTGACAGTACCCAGTCAATATACTGGAACAACCATTTTTTAATTATCTTCAGCAAAATTGTACTTGCATGTGATATTGACAATATTCTTTGATAATTTGCACGTTCTCTTGGATCACCTTTCTCTGGAATGAGCACAAATTGTATGTCTTCCAGTTAGTTGCTCAGGTAGCTGTTTTCCAAATTTCTTGGTATAAATAAATAAGTAAATCCAGTGTTCCATCCATTTGTTGAAACATCTGAATGGATGTTCTGTCAATTCCTGGAGCCTTGTTTTTTGCCAATTCCTTCAGTGCAGCTTGGACTTCTTCCTTCAGTACCGTTGATTCTTGATCATATGCTACCTCCTGAAATGGTTAAATATTAACCAATTCTTTTTGGTATTGTGACTCTGTGTATTCCTTCCATCTTCTTTTGATGCTTCCTGCATCGGTCAGTATTTTGCCCTTCAATATTGCAATTTGAGGCTTGAATTTTTATTTATTTATTTTTTCAGTTCTTTCAGCTTGAGGAATGCTGATGGTGTTATTCCTTTTTGGTTTTCTAATTCCCAGGCTTTGTACATTCTATTATAATGCTTTACTTTGTCCTCTCAAGCTGCCCTTTGAAATCTTCTATTCAGCTCTTCTGTATTATCATTTCTTCCATCTGCTTTAGTTACTCTCTGTTCAAAAGCAAGTTTCAGAGGCTCTTTGGACATCCATTTTGGTCTTTTCTTTCTTTCCTGTCCTTTTGATGATCTTTTGCTTTCTTCAGGTATGATGTTCTTAGTGTTATTCCACAGCTTGTCTGGTCTTCAGTCATTGGTGTTCAATGCATCAAATCCATTTTTCAGATAGCGTCTAAATTCAGATGGGATATAATCAAGCTTATATTATGCCTCTTGTGGACTTGTTTTAATTTTC
This sequence comes from Orycteropus afer afer, assembly GCF_000298275.1. NCBI lineage: Eukaryota > Metazoa > Chordata > Mammalia > Tubulidentata > Orycteropodidae > Orycteropus > Orycteropus afer. Next base: position 4,945,279 of record NW_006921756.1, read on the forward strand.
TTCAGCTTCAACTTGAACTTGCTTATTGGCAGTTGATGGTCTGTTTCACAGTCAGCTCCTGAGCTTGTTTTGGCTGAAGATACTGAGCTTCTTTTCTGAGATGTAGTTGATTTGATTCCTGTGTATTCCATCAAGCAAGATCCACATGTACAGTTCTGTTCATGCTGTTGAAAAAATGTATTTGCAATGAATAATTTGTTGGTCTTGCCAAATTCTATCATGTGATCTCCTACATCATTTCTATAACCAAGGCCATATTTTCCAACTACTGATGCTTCTTGTTTCCAACTTTTGCATTCTGATTACCAGTAATTATCCGTACAACTTGATTGCATGTTTCAGACTGCAGAAGATGGTAAAAAAATCTTCAATTTCTCCATCTTTGACTTTAGAGGTTGGTGTGTAAATTTGATTGTTGTTGTTATGTGCCGTCGGTTGGGCAATCCTACTTCCGTAGTGATACTGCCTCCAAAACCCAAGGAGGGGTCGCTATGAGTTGGGGCTAACTCGACTGCAAAACAACAACAACAAACAAAAATGTAAATTTGAATAACAGTAGCATTAACTGGTCTTACTTTCAGTCACATGGATGTTTTCCTATCACTGATAGCATTGTACTTCATGATAGATCTTAAATGTTCTTTTTGATGATGAGTGCAATGCCATTTCCTCTTCAGTTTGTCATTCCCAGAATAGTAGACCATATGACTGTCATATTCAAAATGGCCGATACCAGTCCATTTCAGCTCACTAATGCCTAGGATATTGATCTTTATGTGTTTCATTTCATTTTTGACTACTTCCAATTTTCCTAGATTCATACTTCATACATTTCCTGTTCTGATTATTGATCCATGTTTGCAGCTGTTCTCATTTTGAATGTTGCCACATTAGCAAATGAAGGTCTAGAAAGCTTTATTCAATCCATATCATTAACGTCATCTCTACTTGAGGAAGCAGCTCTTCCCCAGTAGTATTTTGAATGCTTTTCAACCTGAGGGACTCATCTTGTGGTGCTACATCAGCAATGTGTCACTGCTATTCATAAGGTTTTTAGTGGCCACTGTTTTCAGAAATAGACTGCCATGTCCTTCTTCCTAATCTGTCTTAGTCTGGAAGCCCCACTGAAATCCATCCACCATGGGTGACTCTCCTGGTATTTGAAATACCAGTGGCATAGCTTCCAGCACCACAGCAGCATGCAAGCTACTGCAGTATGACAGATTGACAGTCGAGTGGTTGCCAAAGTCTTTAGCATTCTGGCATTCCATGTCTTTTACCACCAAATTCCTGTTAGCTCTTCTGGCTCATGTCTTCCTATTGTCAGAACTCTCCATGGTTGTCTGAACCAACCTCACTCCCTCCAGCCTCTAAGCCTTTACGTAAGTTGTTCCTTCTTCCTTGGATAGCCTCTCACTTCTCCCTCTGGCAAACTCCATGCTGCCCTTCAAGGCCAGCTTAAACAGCAAGCTCCACAGGCAGGCCAGAGAATGGCAGTGCCACAACAGTGAAGGTTTACTTGGGCCAAGGTGCTGACTGACTTTTGCCAAGGCTTTTCTTCCTCCCAAAGACTTCCTCAGTTATTTAAAGACTTTCCAGCAATAATAAAGGTCATTGGACCAAAAAAAGAAGAGAAGCTCAGGTAAATAAACTGGATATTATTTCCCTGGGTAATGTGGAACACTGTTGCCTCCACTGTCAACCTTCTCTCAGCTCTGCCTCTGCTGGATTGGCCTAACACTCCTCTTCCTTCTCTTTACCTCCTCTCCACTCAGTGCCCTTTCCCTTTGCATGGGTCCTGGAGTTAATTTGGGATCAGTAGTATTTTCATCTATGCTCCAGAGTTCCAAACTTTACACTTAACCCATTCATATTTATTCCTTTCAGGCCTCATGCTAGACACTAAGAATATTCGATAAACAGTGTCTGACTAAGTGACTTCTTTGTCCAATTGGAGAGATGGACACATAAACAGATGTTCACAACCTAGTGTGATGACAGAATCATGTGGGGCTGAGGGAATGAAGCCACAGGGACAAGGTAAATTTTTCAGAAAAAGTGATATGTAGACTTAAAGGGAGCTCTGGTGGCACAGCACCTAAAGCATTTGACTGCTAACCAGGAGGCTGATGGTTCAAACTCACCAGCCTCTCCTCAGAAGGAAGGTTGGGCAATCTACTTCTGTAGTAATACTGCCTTGGAAACCCAAGGAGAGGTCACCATGAGTCGGACCTGACTTGATGGCAATGAGTTTGGTTTTTTGGTTTTAGGCTTGCACTTGAAAGATTATAAGCTTTCAGCAGGCAAAGAAACAAGTGAGGGTGAGTGTCTTGTGCAAAAGGGTTGTTGTTCCAGGCAGAGAGAAGAACAGGTAAAACCTGGAAGAGAAAGGCTAGTTCCAGGTATTGGAGTAGTACATATAATTAAGTATGAGTATCAGGAAGTGTGGGTGAGAGATTGTTAGGCAGGACCAGATCACAAAGGAGTTTAGGGCATTGGGACAGCAAATTAGAACTTTATTCAGAGAGCAATGGAGAACTACTGATGTGTCTTTGTGTACACAACAGTAAAACAGAAATAATAACCCCTGATCTAACTTTAGTGCCTCTTCATTTTCAACCTTAGCCTTGCTCTTCTCCATCCCTATGCTCCAACCCTTCCCCACTGCCCAACCTCAGGCCTTTTCATCTACAAAATGTGGCATTTGGAATAGATGATCTTTAAGGATATTCCACACCTGACCTACTCTGATTTTAGAATATTAATTAGTTAATTAATTGATTAAACAATATTTATTAGGCACACATTTTGAGCCAGGCATTTGATCACTGCCCTGTAGAAGCTCACAGTATGCTGGGGGGAGAAGATACACAAACTTGTATTCATAACACTAAGCAGAATGAACTCAGAGCTATGGAAGCACAATGGAGTAAGTGATTCATTCTCCCTACAGCATCTGGGGGTGACTTCAGAGGGGAGGCAGCAGATAATCTGGGCCTTGAAGGGCAAAGATAGGGCCTGCTTTATACAGGGAAGAGTGAGTCACCTGAAGGGGTGGGTAGCTGGAAGTAGAACTGAGGCTCCAGATGCAGGTAGCCACCAGATCCATGAGGGCCCTGGATCCCAGCCTCAGGCCTCTGTAAGCCATGTTCCTCACAACCAGTCTTGAAGAGGGGAGTGAACTCATTTACTCTGTCTTTAGGAGATGGAGTCTGTTTCATCACCTAGGGTTAAATTCATGAGATGCATTCCAGGGCTTCAGACCAGCTTGAACAAGTTCAGTCATGGCCAATGAAACAAAACTGAGATGGACCAGAATATGCAAAATGTGGGTGCCTGGAATGATAACTGGAACAGGAAAATTTAAGGGTTGAATCTCTGGAATGGGAGATTCTGAAGAGGCTTAGTGAGCTTTTTTAGGAGGCTGATGCAGGAGACTGGATTATTGCTAGGACTGTGTAGAGGGACACACATTCAAATTAATGCAGCCAACTCCCATCTTTGAGCAGGGCACTGTTGTTTCCAACTCTGTCAGGCAAGAGATTTGATTACTATGAGACATTCACACTGCCTTTATATTCTAAGAGAGAGATTAAGTTTCTAGCAGGATGTCATTTTGTAATTTTCCCCATTCTGGTTATCATTCCAGGCACCCACATTTTGCAAATTCTAATCCATACTGGTTTATTTTGTCAGCCATGACTAAGCCATGAAGAACTGATTTGAAGCCCTGGATGCATACAGGAAAGAAGGGTCATTTTAGAGGTCCAGCTCTAGGCTGGATTTTGCGCCACATGACTAAAATATGTGATCTTTCTTGTTTTAACCCTGACAACAACTCTCCAAAGTAGCAATGATAATTCACCTTTTGGTAGATGGAAACTGAGTCTTGGAGGGGTGAAACATCTAGTCCAAGGTCACACAGGTGGTGAAGGTAGGACTTCAGCCCTACCCCAGTGTGCTTGATCCCAGAAACATGTCTTCCCACCAGCCAACACTGACTGCTACAGCCCCAGCCCTATGCTCCAGCAGGTATTTTCCTTGGAGCCTGGACCCACATCTGTGGTCTTAGGGCAAGATGTTTCCTGTTGGCCATGGTGATGGTAGGATGTGGAGAGGAATGAGTGTTGGGGTCTGAGGAAATGCCCCCCCATCTGTCCTGTCATGAACACCTTCCAAGAATGGGCACTAGGCTCCCCACTGTGCTGGGTAGGAATAAACTCTTGAACTCTTTGCAGAGATAAAAAGTGCTATCTCCTCCCAGGCCTGAGTGTTGGCAGATGGGGCCTCTTGGCCAACCTCCAGCTGCCTCCACCTGCAGCTGTGAGGAAAGGCTGTCTGAAGGGGGTAAGAGAGGTTGGCCTCCTCAGGTTCTGTACTTCCCTAGAGATGTCCCCACTACTTGTTCTCCAATTGTCCATTCAGTACATCCTCTGCCCAGTGGAACCGACAGGTTGAGTGAGCAAGAGTATGAGAGAGGTAGGGGTTCAAATCCCAGCTCTGTCACTTCTCTGAAAGGTGACTGTGGGCAAATTGCTTCTCTGAGTCTCAGCTTCTGCATCTATAAAATGGGGATGATAACTTCTCCTAGGGGCTAAAAGATATTATGCTTAGGCATTTAAACTGGTGCCTGGTGCATAGCAAGCACTTTGCAAAAGGATATCCTTATCAATTAAGTGATAAAATGGAGTTGGACTGTCTAGATTCAAATTCCTAGCTCCATCTCTCTTAGTCATAGTGACTTTGGAAAGGTTTACTTAAAGTATGTGTTTTGGTTTTCTCCTCTGTAAAAGTAGGGTTGGTGTGAGGATCACATTCGTTAATTCACATAGAACACCTAAGATAGTGCCTGGCACCATGGCAAGTGCTGTGTATCAGCAGTAAGTGATTAGTGTTACTCTCTGATTCACCCTCCACTCTCTGCCCTGGACATCCTTACCCTCACTGTTCTGCTCTTTCCCTGTTTGGGGAAGTTCCCTTGAGACAAACTCCCTTCTCACACCCTCATTCTCTCTGAGTCCTAGGAAGAGGAATGCTCTCCAATGTGTGTGGAGGGACTTAGGCTGATGAGGACATGGCCTTTCTGGCATAGCTTAGATGAGACCATGAAAGCAACACTTTGTCTCACACAACATGCCCAGTGCTGGAGAATGGACTGTCCCTTTCCTGATCTACAGACTAAATGCCACTATGGCAATTCATGGACTCAGAATTCCAGAAAGGCAGGGCTGAATGTGGCCTCAGGGAAACCCTGCCTGTTGTATACCCTTATTGCTCTTTCCACTCCCCAAAAGAAATCACTAGACTTCCAATATAAGTCTCAGGGCAGCAAGACTAATCCAGCTACCCCTGCTGTTGGGAATAATGTCCAAGGACCGCTAGGTTGAGGTCCCACAGCCCCAGGCCTGGGGATGAGCTTGCCTAGTGTCAGGCCACAGTCCCTGCACAGATCACAGCTGGGCAGATCGAGTCTGAGCCTTTGCTATTTGGAGGGATGTTTTGATAACCTCTTACCACTCCTCCCCCAGTCTGTAAAACCCCACCTGATCACCCTGTACTCTGGGCCTCCTCTTATCTCTTCTCTCTAAGCTCCTCATCCATTACTGTCGGCCAACGACATGGGTTTTATCTGAGCTGTTACGGAATGAAATTGATTTCTATGAATAATTGGAATAGCTGTCTGGCGACCCTGTGTCGCTACCACTCCGTCCTCAAGCCCACATTCAACTCATTTGCTCTCTTCATTCCCTTGGTCATTGTCTCGTCCATACTACCCTAACCTTTCTCATGAGTCACAGTCACAGCTTTCTAATTGCTCTTCCTGCCAGGTTTATCTGGCACCCCCTCCCAACCACCACCATCCACTGTAATCTAACCTCCACAAAGCAGCCAAAGTGATCATTCTCTTTCCCTGCTCAAACCTTCCTGTAGAAGTACCCTTCTCTTGACTTGTTGCCCAGAGCCTTCCTGTTCTAATCCCAACTTAACTTTGAACATCATCAGTAAAGATTTTCCCTCATATTCCCTAAAAGCAAGGAGCTCTGGTAATGCAGTGGTTAAGGCATTTGGCTGCTAACCAAAAGGTTAGTGATTTGAACCTACCAGCTGCTCTGCAGAAGAAAGGTGAGGCAGTCTACTTCCATAAAGATTTACAGCCTTGGAAACCCAATGGAGGTTGCTATGAGTTGAAATCAACTTGATGGCAGTGAATTTAATTTTTGGTTTTCCCTAAGAGCTAATCAAAGAGCCTTTGCCCACATGTTCCCCCTGGTATGTTCATTCATTCACTCAACCCTGGTTGAGCAGCTAACCGAGGTCAGGCCCTGTGCTGGGCATTAGGCATACAGACATGAACAAGACACCAAACAAACCAAGCCAAACACACTGCCGCGGAGTCAGATCCGACTCATAATGACCGCTCCTTGGATTTCTGAAGTGGTATCACTACGGAAGTAGATTGCCCAACCTTCCTTCTAGGAGTGGCTGGTGGGTTTGATCTGCCAGCTTTCTGGTTAGCAGTCAAAGGCCTTAGACACTATGCCACCAGAGCTCCGGAATAAGGCACAGACCCTGTTTTTTAGGGAGCACGCATGCTAATGGGAGAGGCAGAATTATAAAAAGGTCATTTGTAATGGAGTGAAATGCGTTCTAGAGAACTACAGGAATGAGAGGGTGAGGAATGAGCTGTAAAAGCCCAGAAGAGTCATGTCCTAAAGGAGAAGACATTGAGTTGGGTATCTTGAAGGATGAAAAAAATGACCAGGTAACCAAAGGATGCTTTACCTGTTAAATAATGCTAACCTCTCAAACCAGACCAATTCAAATGCTGCTTCCTCCATGAATTCTTCCTAATTGTCAAGACCTGAAACCACCCTCCCTCCAGCACTTACTGCATGGGTGGGCAGCTCATGTAGTTGTACAAGGCCCCTCCCATAGAAAGGTCTTGTGCTTGGTTCAATGTTTCACTGTCATTGTCAAAATTATTAATGATTTTTGAACAAGAGGCCCCGCATTTTCATTTTGCCCTGGGCTTCTCCAAATTCTGTAGCCCATCTTGTCTCCCTCAGCCCTTGCCCACCCAACTTATTGTTTCCCTGGGGAGCACCTCAAGTTCTGAAATTAATCTGATTTAGCTCTCTATCCTCAGCACAGAGCCAAACACCAAAGAGACATCTGTGAAGATTTTGGTGAATGCAGAGACCCACTGGAACACAGCCATTTAATCAAAGCCAGGATGTCATCCCATGGGAGAGGCGTGGTAAAGCCCACACATGCTCCAGGAATTCAGAGAGGTGTGGTGGCAGGAAGTGCTCCCCAGAGGACCCTCTGTTGCTCCTCTTTGTCAAATGACCCTTCTTGGCCAAAAGCCCTTTCTGGTGTCTAGTCTCAGTTCTTCTTGCTGCACCAATCCACTCCCTCCATCCTCCCCCCATCTCCTGTGCCTCTCCCTGGGTCTCTGGGCATGGTAGAGAGAAGCTGGGAGGTAGGATGACAGCATCTTAATTTCCTTGCTAATTACAAGTGCTGGGAAGAAGGGTGCTAAATGCCAGATAATTATCCAGGAGGAGACACGTGCCAGACTCCTGGCTGCTTTTAGCCTTAGGAATTTCACTTTAATGGTTTTCTTTTCTTCTTCCTTAGAGAGAGAGAGAGAGAGAGAGAGAGAGAGAGAGAGATAAAAAGAGTTAAGGCCCAAGACCTTCTCTCCTTAGCCTAGGAGGTAAAGCAGGCCCTTTCCTTAAACTCCTGCCTGCCTTCTTCTCAGGGACTTCCAGACCCCTCACTATAGGGTCTGGGGAGAGTCAGAGGAACCACACCCTTGTTTGTTCTTGAGTTGGGCTGAGGGTGTAAATGGGTGTGGGTGGCAGGAGGAGGGGTCCAAGCCCTCTCCTGCTACTTACCACCCCGACACACACACACACCAGCCACCCACAGCTCCACTTTTGAGATCAGAAAAGTTGAGCTGTCCATTTTGTTTAGGACTACAGGGTGTGAGGGGTCAGGAAAGGGTCCTCTCTAGTCTCCTCAGTGGGTTCCATCACCCATCCACAGGCTTGAGGGCAGAGTAGGGGGCAATGTCACCCAGTTGCTTGGCCTCATTCCCATTCCCTGATGCCTGCCAGCTTTAGGCATAACATGAAAGACTCCCAACAGGAAGCTATTAAATTGATGAGCATTCTTGTGGTCCTGGATTGATATAGTGATGCTCTGTTTCGTAAAGCTGTTGTAATTTCCATAACAACATTTTCCTCTTCTTAAATAAACTTGGGTCCTAGCTTGAAGAATGTGGCTGGCTTTGCCTGGGAAAATCAGGACCTGAGACTGTTGAGGGAACATATCCCTGGGAAGGTGGGATGAGGCAAAGAGAGCTACAGCTTCTCAAGCCCAAGAGCTGGGACTCAGGCCAGTGGAGTCCAGCTGAGCAAGACAGCTCTGGGTCTAGTTAGGACACCTCTATTCTCTTGGAGCTGTGTTTTTTACAACACAGAGAGGCAGTCTAGTATAGAGTTAAAATTGTGGGCTCTGGGTTATGATTACAGGACCATTATATACTAATTAGGAGCTCTGGTGGCATAGTGCTTAAGGCACTTGACTGCTAACCAGAAGGCTGGTGGTCCAAACCCACCAGCCACTCCTCAGAAGGAAGGTTGGGCAATCTACTTCTGTAGTGATACTGCCTCAGAAACCCAAGGAGGGGCCACTATGAGTTGGATCCAACTCAACAGCAGTGAGTTTGGTTTTATATACTAATTGGGAGTCCCTGGGTGATGCAAATGATTAAGTGCTCTACTATTAACTGAAAGGTCTGCAGTTTGAACCCACACAGAGACACCTCAGAAGACATATCTGCCAATCTGTTTCAGAAAGATCACAGCCTAGAAAATCCTATGGAGCAGTTCTACTCTGCCCATGTGGGGTCACCAGGAGTCCGAGCAGGCTCAGCAACAACTAACAACAATACATATTAATTGTATGATCCTAAGGAAGTGCCTTCTCTCTCTGCATATCATTTTATTCATCTGAAAAATAGTGATAATAATTGTAGTAGGTTTAATTTTGCTCCTCCAAAAGATATGTCCCTCTCCTAACCCCTGAAACTTGTGAATGTGACTTAATTTGCAAAAAAAAAAAGTCTTTGTAGATGTAATTAACTTCCTTGAAATGAAATCATGCTGAATTAAATGAATGAGCCTAAGTCCAATGACATGTGTTCTTATAAGAGAGAAAAGAAGAAAAGACACAAACGCAGAGAGGAGAAGGTGATGTGAAGACTGGGGCAGAGACTGGAGTGAAAAAGATTGGAGTGAAGCCAAGGGACACCAAGGATTGTCAGGAGTCACTAAGAAGCTAGAATAGAGGAATGTACTCTCTCTCAGCCTTCAGAAGGAATCAACTCTGCCAAAATCTTGATTTTGGACTTCTTACCTCCAGAACTGTGAGAAAATAAATTTTAATTGTTTTAGAAAATACATTCTGTTGCTTTAAATCACTGTTTACGGTAGTTTGTTATGGTAGCCTTGGGAAATTAACATAATAGTATATAACTTATAAGTATAATTTGAGGGTTAAATGAGGTAATATATATGAAGTGCCTGGAAGAGTATCTCATCCATAGCATGCATTTAACCCATGTATAAAAGAAATATACATCAATGACCATGTCTTATTGATAATTTTACAAGTCTAATCTTCTCAGAAATAATCTAAGAAGCTGGAATATATGAAGAAGAATGTGGTATCAGGATTGAAGGAAGAATCATTAGCAACCTGCAATACAATGACAACACAACTTTGCCTGCTGAAAGTTAGGATGACTTGGAGCACTTACTGATGAAGATTAAAGACTATAGTCTGCAGTATGGATTACACCTCAACATAAAGAAAACAAAAATCCTCACAACAGGACCAATAAGCAGGATCACAACAGATGGAAGAAAGATTGAAATCAAAGACTTCCGATTACTTAGTTCTACAATCAACACCAATGGAAGCAGCAGTCCAGATATCAAAAGACGTATTGCATTGGGCACATACATTGCAAAAGATCTCTTTAAAGTGCTGAAGAGCAAAGATGTCTCCTTGAAGACTAAGATGCACCTAACCCAAGTCATGGTATTTGCAATTGCCTCTTAAGCATGTGAGAGCTGGAAAATGAATAAGGAAGACCAAAGAAAAGTTGATGCTTTTGAGTTGTGGTGTTGGCGAAGAATGCTGAAGTACCGTGAACTGCTAACAGAGCTAACCAATCTGACCTGGAAGAAGTGCAGCCGTGCTCCTTGGAGGTGAGAATGGCCAGATTTCATCTCACCTACTTTGGTCATGTTGTCAGAAGGGACCATTCTCTGGAGAAGGATGTCATGCTTGGCAAAGTGGAGGCTCAACAAAAGAAGGGAAGGCCCTGAACAAGATGGATTGACACAGTGCCTGCAGTAATGGGCTCAGGTATAATAGGGATTGTGAGGCTGGCACAGGACTGGGCAGTGTTTTGTTCTGTTGTACATAAGGTCGCTATGAGTCAGAGACTACTCGACAGCATGTAACAAGAAGAAGCTTCGCAGTTCCTAGAGCCAGGGAATAATAAAATATTAGCATTTTTCAATCATTTAATTGTAAAAATCTTAAGATTATGGAGTAACTACAGAAGTAGATTGCCCAATCTTCCTTCCGAGGAGTGACTGGTGGGTTTGAACCACCAGCCTTCTGTTTAGCAGTCAAATGCCTTAAGCATTATGCCACCAGAGCTTCCAAAATAAAAATTTGCAACACAGAATTTTAGATTCACAGAATCCTAGAATATGAAGCAAAATAATATTCATGTCTTAAGATTTAAGGTCAGTCCCAATAGTTGGCCATCCACTGTCTGCTTAGATATCTATGTGGTGGTGAGTCTACTGTCTCATCAGGTTGCTGAACAGGGTTGAGAGTGCTCCCCCCAAATTTATGTCCGCTTGATGCTGTTTTTCAGTGCCGTTGACTCATCTCCAACTCATGATGACCCTCTGTACAACAGAACATAACATTGCCCAGTCCTGTGCCACCCTCACAATTGTTGCCATGCTTGAGCCCAGTGTTGTAGCTACTGTGTCAGTCCATCTCTTTGACAGTCTTCCCCTTTTTCACTGACCCTCTACTTTACCATGCTTAATGGCCCTCTCCAGGAAATTGTCCCTCCTGATAACATGATCAAATTATGAGAGACGAACTCTGGTCATTCTCACTTCTAAGGAACATTCCAGCTCTAAACTTCTTCCAAGACAGATTGGTTCATTCTCTGGCAGTCTATGGTATATTTAATATTCTTCACCAACACTACAATTCAAATGCATGAATTCTTCTTTGGTCTTCCTTATTCATTACCCAGCTTTTACATGCATTTATATGAGTCTATTAAAGAGACAGTGGCTTGGGTAAAGCACACCTTAGTCTTCAAGCTGACATTTTCGTTCTATAACACTTTAAATAGGTCTTTGCAGGAGATTAACCTAATGCAACATATCATTTTTCTTGACTGCTACTTCAACTGACATTGATTGTGCTAAAGGCTGTAGTCTTTGATTTCATCAGTAAGTGCTTCAAGCATTCTTCACTTTCAGCAAGAAACATTCTATCATTGAATAAGTATGGAAGAAGGATACAACTCTGACACACATCTTTTCCTGACTATCCTCTTGCTCTATTCAAATGACGTCTCTCGGTCTACGTGCAGAATCCTCATAAGCACAATTAAGTGTTCTGCAATTCCCATTCTTTGCTATGTTATCTGTAATATGTTATGATAATAATATAATTATTCATAATTTGTTATGATCTACACAATCAAATGCCTTTCTGATTATACAAGTAAACATCTTTCTGGTATTCTTTGCTTTCAGCCAAGATCCATTTGACATCAGCAATGATATCCTTTGTTCCATGTCTTCTTCTGATTCTGGCTTGAATTACTGACAGTTGCCTGGTGATGTATTGGTGCAACCATTTTTGAATTATTTTCAGTAAAAGTTTACTTGTGTGTGACATTAATGATATTGTTCAATAATTTCTGCATTCCATTTGGATCACCTTTCTTTGGAATGGACATAAATATGGATCTCTTCCAGTTGGTTGGCCAGGTAGCTGTTTTCCAATTTTCTTGGCATAAACATGAGAGCTTCCAGCGCTCATTTGTTTATGCCAAGAAATTTGTAATATATCCACTTGGAACCTGTGAATGTGACTTTATTTGGACATAGAGTCTTTGCAGATGTAATTAAATTAAGATAAGGTCATATTGGATATAGGGTCCACCCTAATCCAATGTGATTTGTATTTTTATAAAAAGAGAGAAATTTGGACATGGAGATACACAGAGGAAAACACACAGAGAGGAAAGGCAGTCATGTTAAAATGGAGGCAAAGATTGTAGTTATGCTGCCACAAGCCAAGGATTGCCAGCAATAACCAGAAGCTGAAAGAAGCAAGGAAGTATTCTTTCCTAGTGATTTTGGAGGGAGCATGGCCCTGCCAACACCTTGATTTTAGACTTGTCACCTCAAGAATTTTGAAAGAATACATTTCTGCTATTTGAAGGCACCTGGTTTGTGGTACTTTGTTAGGGCAGCCCTGGGAAACTAATCCAGTTGCCACCTGGGACATTCTTTAATACTGAACACAGATTAGTCTCCTATTTTAGTCTTTGTTGATCTTAGTTCTTCTCCCTGGGCCACCAGAGGACATCAGCTGTCTGTTCCCCATGAGGGACTGAGGAAAGATGAGGAGGGTGTCTGGGTCTCTTCTCCAGTATGACCAATTGACTTCTCTGAGCACATGGCTTTCCATCACATGGCACGTGTGCTGCCTTGGTCTGATCAAGCCCTACCTAGTGACTACTAATATCCCAGAGTGAATACCTAGTAAGTCTGAGCAGGACAGGCTTTAAAGGGACTTCTGTCACCCCCCACATCCTTTAACTTGGTCCAAGACCATGCCTCTGAAAGGCAAGTTCCTCTGGAGCTTAGCTTCTAGATAAAGCCCATTGCAAAGAAAAGTTATAGGAGAGAGCATGTGCTTCGATGTACGCATACCTTGTTTGTGCAAATGCATGGAAGGTTGAGAAGGGAGCTTGAGGCTGTATCTTGGCAGTTCAGAACCCCAAGTGTAAAGAGAGAATAAAGGAAGCAAGAAAGCTGACAGTTCTTTCAATGGGAGACTAGCCCAGTCTTTGCCATAGGGCATCAATAGAATTGATGGGGCATTTCACATCAGGCTAGAAAGGCCCCTGTTTTCCATATTGCCCAACTGATCTGCAGAGCATCTACAACTTTTTATTATTTCATCATTTTCCACATCTAGTTCCTTTTAGAAGAAGCAAGCAGCCTGCAGGGAGTGTTCAGTGCATTGAATTAATTTGTATGGTCCTTCTAGCCATAGTTTTTGTAACTCCCACCAAATGACTGGGTGCAACTATGTAAATTTGAGGTGCTTGTGGTCCACCAAAGGGATTAGATAGCTTGCTAATAATTTCAATAAATTTCATGGTACACTTGTAGGGGTGGGACTGTACAAATAAGGTGTATAGAACCCTAATGTGGGGATTGGTCAGTTATACCATCCACTAGTATTAAAATGACCCATGCCAGAGGTGGAAAAGGGAGATGTCACTACTATCAAAAAAGAAGAGATAGGATTGGAGTACCTCCTTTAGACCTGAGATCCCTGCACTGAACCTCCTTGACCCAGGAGACAGATAGAGGCACTGATGACACTGGCAAAAGACACTGGAGATGACAAGAAACAATGAGAGATTGTGGCGGAGAGACTGCTGCAGCCGAGGCAGAAGAATCAAGAGACTTATACGAGACAGAATGATGGGTCCCTGGCCCACAGAGCAAGAAAGATGAGTGCTTTTGGGCAAGAGAATTGCTGACAGAGTGGGGTGCCTCTCTGGGCCCCTATCACAAAGCTAAAAGAGCACTGTGACACTTGCTAGAACAAAGCAGAGGTCAGGTCAAGGGACCAACGGTCAAAGAGAAGTGTGCCTATGAACACAGCTGAGGGAAGGCTATCTTGATCTAAGAATTGTATCCTGAGTGTTCCTGAACTTGAATTGTAACCCGTTACTTCCCTAATAAACCACAAAATTGTGAATATTGTCTGAGTTCTGTGTGGCCATTGCAATGAATTATCAAACCCAGCAGAGAAATAGAGTGCTGTGGGAAGGATGGCTGATTTCAGAATTGGTAAAAGGTGGGAGGGTGCTGGGATGTCTGACCTCTGCTTCTTATGAGTCAGCCTTGGGCTGTTGAGGCTGATGGTGGTTCTCAATTCCTCTCATGAAGTTTGAGGAGATCAGAGGATGCCTCCCCTACCCCTTTTTGCAGAGCGATTATGAGTTGAAGATGTTTCCCCCAAGTAGAACAGGTAAGCAAATTGGTAAGGGTTGGAAATTATGTATATGGCTGTATAAATTGTGTCCTGGCTGAGAAGGCAGGTTGAGGTCAAAATCCAACCAGTGCTCTGATCATAAGAAATGCCCTGGCATTGGGGCTGTGTCCAAACAGAGGAGAGGGCATCTTTTTCTAATGCACACACAGGTTCCATCTGTGCCTCTTCCCTCAGGAATTTCCTCTGGAACAGGGGTGTTGTTGTTGCTGCTAGGTGCTCTTCAGTTGATTGTGACTCATAGTAACATTTTGTATAACAGAACAATACCCTGGCCAGTCCTGCACCAACCTCACAATCTCTGCTATGCTTGAGCTCATCATTGCAGCCACTGTGTCAATCCATCTCGTTGAGGGTCTTCCCCTTAATTGTTGACCCTCCACTTTACCAAGGATGATATCCTTCTCCAGAGACTGGTCCCTTCTGACCACATGACCAAAATAGGTGAGATGAAGTTTGGCCATTCTCACTTCCAAGGAACATTCCAGATGTACTTCTTCTAGGGTAGATTTGTTTGTTCCTCTGGTAATCCACGGTATTTTCATTATTCTCTGACAACACCACAGCTCAAAGGCATCAATTCTTCTTCAGTCTTCCTTATACATTGTTTAGCTTTCACATGCATATAAGACGATTGAAAATACTATGGCTTGAATCAGGCACATCTTAGTCTTCAAAGTGAAATATTTGCTCTTCAACACTTTAAAGATGTCTTTTTCAGCTGATTTTCCCAGTGCAATGTGATGTCTAATTTCTTGACTGCTGCTTTCATGAGTATTGATTGCTAATCCAAGTAAAATGAAATCTTTGACAGCTTCAATCTTTTCTCCACTTATCATGATGTCGCTTATTGATCGATTTGTGAGGATTTTTGTTTTACTTATGTTAAGGTGTAATCCATACTGAAGACTGTAGTCTTTGATCTTCATTAGTAAGTGCTTCGAGTTCTCTTCATTTTCAGCAAGCAAAGTTGTGTCATCTGCATATTGCAGGTTGTTAATGAGTCTTCCTCCAATCCAGATGCTGTATTCTTCTTTATGTAGTCCAGCTTCTTGGATTATTTGCTCAACATACAGATTGAATAAGTATGGGGAAAGATCCAACCTTGATGCAAGGCCTTCCTGATTTTAAACCATGCAGTATTCCCTTATTTTGTTTGAACAACAGCCTCGTGGTCTATATATAGGTTCCTTATTAGCACAAATAAGTGTTCTAGAACTCCCATTCTTTGCAATTTTATGATCCAAGCAGTCAAATGCCTCTGTGTACTCAATAAAACAAAGGTAAACATTTTTCTGGTGTTTTTGGCTTTCAGCTAAGATCCAGCTGACATCAGCAGAGATATCCTTTGTTCCACATCCTCTTCTGAACACTGTATGAATTTCTGGAAATTTCTTGTCAATATACTGCTGCAACCATCTTTGAATTACCTTCAGCAAAATTTTACTTGTGTGCAATATTAAAGATAAGTTCAATAATTTTCACATTCTGTTGGATCATCTTTCTTCAGAATGGGCACAAATATCAATCTCGTCCAGTTGGTTAGCCAGGTAGCTGTCTTCTAAACTTCCTGGCATACATGAGTAAGTGCCTCCAGAGCTACATCCATTTGTTGAAACATCTGAATGAGTATTGTGTCAATTCCTGGAGCCTTGGGTTTTTTTTTTTTTTTTTTTTTCCCAATTCCCTCAGTACAGCTTGGATTTCTTCCTTCAATAACATTGGTTCTTGATCATATGCTACCTCCTGAAATGAATGAACATCAACCAATTCTGTTTGGTACAGTGACTCTGTGTTTTCCTTTCATCTACTTTTGATGTTCCTATGTCATTCAATATTTTGCCAATAGAATCCTTCAATATTGCAACTCAAGGCTTGAATTTTTTCTTCAGTTCTTTCAGCTTGAGAAATGCTGAACATGTTCTTCCCTCTTGGTTGTCTAATTCCAGGTCTTTGAACATTTCATTATAAAACTTTACTTTCTCTTCTCTAGCCACCCTTTGAATCTTTTGTTCAGCTCTTTTATTTCAACACCTCTTCCTTTCACTCTAATTACTATCTGTCCAAGAGCAAGTTTCTGAGTCTCTTCTGGCATCCATTTTGGACTTTTCTTCCTTTCCTGTTTTTTTAATGACCTTTTGCTTTCTTCATATATGAAGTTTTTGATGTCATCCCACAACTCATCTGGTCTTCCTTCATTGATGTTCAATGCATCAAATTTATTCTTCAGATGGTCCCTAAATTCAAGTGGGATATACTCAAGGTCATATTTTGGCTCTTGTGGATTTGTTTTAATTGTTTTCAGCTTCATCCTGAATTTGCATATAAGCAATTGATAATTTGTTCCAGAGTCAGCTCCTGGCCTTATTTTTGCTTTTTCCCCCCATCTTTTCCATCTTCTCTTTTCATAGATATAGTCAATTTGATTTCTGTGTATTCAGTCTGGCAAAATCCACTTATACAGTCATCATTTATGTAGTTGAAAAAAAGGTACTTGCAATGAATAAATGATTGGTCTTGCAAAATTCTGTCATGCCATATCTAGTGCCATTTCTATCCCAAGGCCTTATTTTCCAACTACCAAAGCTTCTTCTTTGTTTTCAACTTTCACACTCCGATCACCAGCAATAATCAATACATCTTGATTGCATGTTTTATCAATTTCACACTGGAGAAGTTAGTAAACAACTTCAATTTCTTCATCTTTTGCTTTACTGTTTGGTGTGTAAATTTGAATAATAATTGTATTGATTGGTCTTCATTGTAGGGTATAGATATTATCCTATCACTGACAGCATTTTACTTCAGGCTAGATCTTGAAATTTTCTCTTTGACCTTGACTGAGATGCCATTCCTCTTCAATTTGTCATTCCTGGCAGAGTAGACCATATGATTGTCTGATTCAAAATGGCCAATACCAGTCTATTTCAGCCACTAATGCCTAGGATATTGATCTTTATGCATTTTATTTCATTTTTGACTACTTCCAATTTTTCTAGATTCATACTTCATACATTCCACATTCCAATTATTAATATTTTCAGCTGTTTCTTCCTATTTTCAGTCATGCCCCATCAGCAAATAAAGGTCCCAAAAGCTTTACCACATCCACATCATTAAGGTTGGCTCTATTTTGAGGAAGAAGTTCTTCCCCAGTTGTATTTGGAGTGCCTTTCAACCTGAGGGAGCTCTAGTGGAGTGGTGCCTAAGGCATTTGACTGCCAACCAGAAAGCTAGTGGTTCAAACTACCAACCACTCCTCAGAAGGAAAATTGGGTAATCTACTTCCGTAGAGTTATTGCCTCAGAAACCCAAGGAGGGGTCGCTATGAGTTGGGATCAATTCCACAGCAGTGATTTTCCAACCTGAGGGGCTCATCTTCTAGCACTATTCCAACAATATTTCACAGCTTTTCATAAAGTTTTCCAGCAATACATTAGATAGTGTTTCACTGCTATTCATAAGGTGTCCAATGGCCAATTCTTTGAGAAGTGGATGATCTTGTACTTCTTCCCAGTCTGTCTTATTCTGAAATCTCCATTGAAACCCATTCACCATGCCTGGCCTTGCTGACATTCAAAATACTGGCCATATAGCCACAGACTGACAAGTGTTGGGGAAGAGGGGTAGGTAGATGAAATGAAGGAAAATGTAGATGGGATATTGCAACAAGGACATATGAGAAATATATCTTGATTTTGCCCAAAGCTTGATGCCAGGCTCTGAGTGGCACAGGACTGGGTTAAACTCAGTCTCTTTCCTAGAGGACCTCCAAGCTAGTGTGGAAAATAGACCTCCAAACAGACCACGACAAAGGTAACCCAAGGAGATGAGGGTGGATGTGGGGCTTCAGAAAGATCCACAACCCTGAGTCCTGGAGGTTGAGCAGGAGTGTATCTGCTAGGAGAGGCTGGGAGGAGAAGCCTGGCAGCAGGATAAGGTTAGAGAATGGAAAGGATTCTCAGCACCCAGCACAGGGCTTAGTATGAAAAGGTCTTCAATACATATTTGAGGTGTAGATAAGAGAATGAATGAAGGTGCATGTGGGAAAACTAGAAAGAAGTAATTTTGGGGAAGTGGATAGAGCCTGGACCCAGAGAACTCCTGCAGGCTGTGTGACCCACCTCAAATGTTACTGTTGTTGGTGATGGAGGGCCACTGAGTGACATGAGCAGATTTATTAGACTGATCCCCTGGCATTGCTGGATTGGAAGGGTGAGGGAAATTGGTGAGGAGGCTTGGGCCATTATCAGCCACATGCATTGTCATCCCACCCATTAGTATTGAGTCGATTATAACTCATAGCTGCTATCCCCATTGAGTTTCCAAGGCTGTAAATCTTTATGGAAGTAGATTGCCTCATCTTCCTATTCTTCAGCAAGTCCTGAGCTCTAAGCTGGGTGAGTGAGACTGGCCAGAATGTGGAACAGCGTCCTCTGAGGGATGAGGAAGACAGAACTGATAGGCAAGCAAGCTGTTAGACAATCGACTTGACTGTGCAACTGGAGGCACCCCTCAGTGCTCCTCAAGCCTGGCCCTATGGGTGTGGGGTACCTTGTTCCATCTTCCCAGAACCTAAACTTGTAGGTCAGAAGCCTCATTTGGAGTCTCTGCCAGGATGGAGATGAGATAGCCTTCTCTGCAATTCCAGACTTTGGGATTCTGGAGCCCTAATACCCACCTACTCCCTCAGGAACTTCCTCTGGGAGAGAAACATCACAGCTGCTGGATTCTGTGGAGAAGGAACTCGAGACAATGGAAGCACCTGGAGCAGAGCTTAGATGGGCAGAACTGGCAGGCTGAACAGCAGGACAGGCACTGGGGGCCTGAGTAATCAGCAAAGGTCCAGAGAAGAGGATGTTTTTTGAGCTCTAGCTTGGCTATGTGGCCATGACCAGGTAACCCACACCCTTGTTCAAATCTAGAGAACTCATACAATATCCTTCCAAGCTTGGATGCAGGCTCTCTAGCCACTTCATTTTTCTGATGAGAACTCTGGGGCTAGGAGGTTTCTAGAGTGCTTTGGAAAAGGCACAAGTGGACTGAAGTCATGTTTGGAAAATGAGAATATTTGAAACTCACAGAGGGCTGTGGGTGAATGTGTACCACAAGGGAGGAATGCAAAAAAGGCTGGGGCCGAAGCCATGCACTCCTTTCTTCTTTAAAAATCTTCATTTCAGCAGGAAAGAGACTGGCCACCTCAGCCTAGCATTCAAGACCTTCTATGGCCAATCCTCACCTGTATCTGTGTGGCCTTACCTCTAACTTAAGCTGCATCCCACACTCAGACTCTCTCAGAGTGTTGTAAATTTCTGTGTAGTCCTTAGCCTCTTAATGCCTCCATTTCCTCTTTTCTAAAACAAGGATCTATACTTTCTAGGAGGAGCTCTAGTAGCATAGTGTCTAAGGCACTTGACTGCTAACCAGAAGGCTGGCGGTTCAAATCTACCAGACACTCCTCGGAAGGAAGGTTGGGCAATCTACTTCCATAGAGATACTGCCTCGCCTCGAAAACCCAATGATGGGTCACTATGAGTCGGGTCTGACTTGACGGCATATAACAACAACAATGCTTTCTAGACATGGTGCCCATCTGTCCTGGTATGTCTGGGATGGCCCCAATTTATACCTATTGCTTCAGTCTAATTATGAATAGCGTTGCTTTCACTCTCAGAAGTGCCCCAGTTTGGATGGCAAATAATATATTCACCCTTCTCATAAGGCTCTTATGAAGATCAAATTAGACGATCCAATGAGATAATCTGTGTAAAGTTCCTCAGCGGACTACCTAGCATACAGTAAGTGATCATTAAATCTTAACTTTTATTATTTGTTTCCTTGCAAACTGAGCTCCTTGAGGGAGGGACTGTGTCTGATTCAGTTACAATTATCAGATAAGAATGGCCAGTTAATCAGAGATTTTCAAGTACAGTCAAGTCCAATAAATGCCATAGTGATGTTCATCTCTCTTTCATTAATCAAAAATATGTCAACAACACTATCACTCACCTTCTTTTGCATTATGCTGTGGTCTAGGGGCAGAGATGACCAAGAAGGGAGCCACAGTTACTGTGTACGTACTATGCACAAAAGTCTTTGATTTTTATGTTATTGAATCATCACATTTATCCAGAAAGGTGGGTCAGATGCTAAAGACCTGTAGCCTTTGAAGTGCAGCTCTGTTTTAGGATTATAGGAATTAGATCCCAATGAGGCTGGAGAATAAGCAGGGAAGAGACGGCCTGGGCTTGTGGGCCATAGGAATGGAGTTCAGGCTGCAACCAGAGGGTAAAAGCCACTCAAGTGTTTTAATCCAGGTAGTGATACGGAAATAATTAGATCTGCTTTTTAGAAAGATTACTTTGGCAATGGTGGCAGGTAATGAAGCTCGGGGCTAGTGAACTAGAGAACTGTAGAAGTCTCATAGTTCTTAGTGTAACACCTGACACAGGGTTGTGACTAATATTGATTTATAATAATATCAATCATTATGTAAATAATAATAGTAAACAATAATAGTAAAACAGGTTGAGCATTACAACCTGTGGTGTAAAGTGCTTTACCTACCTTATTTTATCCAATCCTCATAACCATCCTATCAGGATTATTATCTGTTATTATCCCATTTTACAAACAAATCAAGTAAGGCCCAGAACTTAGGTGTTTTGCACAAGGTCACACACAAATAGAAAGAGACAAATTCAGAATTTCAAGTTACAACTGTCCAACTCTAAAGCAAGGCATCTTATGCACAGCACCATCCACCTGTCAGTAGAGGCTTGTGTGCTGCTGTGGTTTTGAACAGGTTTCAGAGTTTCCAAACTAAGACTGACTAGAGGGAAAAGTCTGGTGATCTCCTTCTGAAATCAGCCAGTGAAAACCCTAGATATCCCCGTGGTTGGATGAGCAAGTGATCACGGGGATGCTGCAGGACCATGCAGTATATTGTTCCATTATGCTTCGGGTCACTACGAGTCAGGGGCCGGCTTGACGATAGCTGACAACAACAATAACTAACTGCCTTGGAGCAATTTTTCAACCATCTTGAGTTAAAAGCCAGCAGAAGAAGCTCATCTGTCTTGCCCTGGAGGAGGGAAGAAGGATGAGTTATCATGAAACAGGATCACTGAGTTGTGATGGATGTCCCAGCCCAGTCTCTGCCCTGAAGTTCCCTTCAACTGCTGTGAGCCTGTGGAGTTACTGCCAAGGCTTACCCAGTTAAGGAGGAGTGGGTGGAGAGGAAAGTGTAAATGGATATCCCCTCCCTACCCCCCACATTTGGTTCCCTGCTGCTTCTAGGATCATCTCTCTTCTGGTCCCAGCTCCTTGCGGTGGAGAGATCCAGCTTCCTCCAGAGACCACCATCTCTCTTCTAATTGGTGGAAAATTGGTTGCTAACTGTCAGGAAATTGTCGATTTTCCATCCATTACTGGGGGGACCAGGCCTGTGTAGCTGTGGGGGACTCTGAGTGGGAAGCAGATGCTGATTAGGACTTGCAGTTAACAATTAGGTTCGTGGACCTCCTCAGGCAGTCCTCCCAGACTGCTTATTAACTCCCTGTGAAGACCCATTGGGTAGGAGATATTGGTTAAATGGAACGCAGAGCCACAAGAGTTACTATTCATTATGCCTTGGTTGTGAGGAGGGAGGAGACCAAGAAAAAACTGTGGCCTCCATCCAGGAATGTTAAATAGCCCCATAAGTTGGCAGAGAACTTTATAATTGCTGCTATTAAAATATATATATTTATATAGGTGATTTGTTGGAGGAAAGAATTTCAGCATTCGAGTGAGATTTCTGCTATGATTTCACCCAGGATTAAGTTGTTAGGGACTAGATATTAATTAAGACTAAGGGTCCCAATCCCTTCCTAATTAGCTCATGGAGCATAATTTGCCTGCAAATGCTACTGTTACAATCTCCTTGAATTTGTATGGAGTTTTTCTGCAGGTGGATTGGGTAGACTTTATCCTGTTTTGAGAATAAAAGGCAGCAGAGGGCTCAGGAAGGAGTAGGAAGCCTGAGTTCTACTCCCACCTCTGCATGCAATTTGTGAGGAAAGGATATTTTCCCAGATTTCCTCATCTGCAACATAAGATTAGTGGTGGGGTTAGGGAAAGCAATATTACGTTTGAGAAGCCCTTCTCAGCTGGAATGTTCTGAGATCCATAGAGTTGGTACAGTGAACAATAACCTGAGGATGAGAATACATTAATGCCCACCTGCTTCTGCATTCTCCACAACCTGAGAAATCCAAAGGGTTAAGGGAAGTCAGGGAGCTCTGGTGGCATAGTGTCTAAGGCATTTGACTGCTAAACAGAAGGCTGGCAGTTCAAACCCAGCAGACACTCCTTAAGAGGAAGACTGGGCAATCTATTTCCATAGTGATACAGCCTTGGAAGCCCAACAAGGGGTCGTTATGAGTTGGATCTGACTCGATGGCAGTGAGTTTTTTTTTTTTTTTTTTTTTTAAGGGAAGTCAGGGAGTTCTATGTGGCCCAAATGTTCATTGTCACCAAGGCTTCTCTCTAAAGAGCAGACATGACGGCATATGTAAGTCTTAGTGATGTTGTTGTTGTTGTTATGTGCCATTGAGTCAGACCCGACTCATAGTGACCCCTCCTTGGGTTTCCGAGGCAGTATCACTATGGAAGTAGATTGCCCAACCTTCCTTCTGAGGAGTGGCTGGTAGGTTTGAACCACCAGCCTTTTGGTTAGCAGTCAAGTGACTTAGGCACTATGCTACCAGAGCTCCCAAGTCTTGGTGATAGGTAGAATTATACTCCCCAGCAGTTCTCAACTTGGTGGACCCTTTTGTCCTCTGACCCATCTATCTCTATTCCTTGAACACTGTCTGGCCATTGAATATTTGCTTATGCTATTCCTGCTCCAGAAATTTTTTTCATTTCTCCTTACCACCATCTCTGACTGGCAAACTTCTATTTACCTTTTAGAGCCTAATTCCAATGTCCCTTCCTTATAAATCTTTTCCAGATTGCACCAGGCAGGACTAGCGAGGGGCTCCCCTAGCCTTCTGTTTTTCACGAATCCTCTATTCAAGCTTTCAGCTAACCTTGCATTGCAAGATGGTTGTTTGTCTACTGGTCTCAACTATCACACAGTGAATTTCTTCAGGGACCTCAACTGGGTCAGATTTAACTTGAAATGTACAAAGCCCAGCCCAGAGAAGGTAGTCAAAGTTTGCTGAGCTTCATTTAGGTTTTTAGCTTGTGCAGTGTCTTTGAAAAAGGATTCCCTGTTCTTTGTGCTGAGTGGGAAGAGGAAAATGTTCTCTGAGAGATAGGCTTTGAGAGTTGGGTAGTGTCCTTGTCTTTGGGTGATCTCTAGAGCTGGGGAGTATGGATCTCGTTTTCAGCTCTAGCAAGGAAGTTGAGAGGAATTCTTATCACCTCACCTAGACTGGGGGCCTTTGGGATTGAGGACATGGGTGAAGAAGGTACAGCATACTTCTCCTGCTTCTTCCTAAGGCCCTAACTCAGACCTGGGCACACATATGAGGTTGGAGGTTGAAGTGAGGAAGCATTGCATTGAATTCAATTGGCCACGGTGGAAACCACAAAAAGGATTGAGAAAAGTTCTTCAAGCCCAGATCCCTAGTGTGATAGGTAAAGTTGTATGTCAACTTGGTTGTGCCTGGTTGAGTGGCTGGGCAGCTGGCGGTAGTTATTCCCCATGATGAGATTGGCAATCAGCTCCATGGTGGGATCTACCACAAACAGCTGAGTAGCTGCTTTAGGGATGTAGTCTGCTTCCTGCATATAAGCAGCAACCTTGGGGAACAGTCTCTAGCTTCTGGCACACTTGAACCCTGCATGTAGCTGTGTCATTGTTCAGCAGTCTGCCATACTCTGCCAACCTTGGGACTTTGATGGACTTGAGTTAATTGCCTGCCATGTGGTTTGGTAACATTGGGACTGCGCCTTTTTATATGTCAACCTTGGGCTTGTCAGCTTCAGCAGCCAGCAGCTGAGTAAAGAAAAGCCTCTAGCTTCAGTGGGCTGGGAGCTGGAGGCAGAGCTGAAGCCCAAGGTTGAGGGGCTTTCATCCAGCCCCTAGAGCCTGGCACTTTGAACTCATACTTAATCAGCCTGCTTAACTATAAGAGAATAAACTCCTGTTTCTTCAAGCCATCCCATTTGTGGTATACTCTAGTCAGAGCGGCACTAGGTAACCAAAACACCTAGCCTGGGGAATTGGCCTGTAGCTCCCTGGGCTGGGGGTTGGGGATCAAAAGCAAAGGAGGTGCTGCTGAATGGAAATATAAACAGGTTCCAGAAAGGCTTAAAGAAATTCCTAGATGACAGATTCCTAGCAGGGAACAGGTCATTAATAACCATAAAAGATGATGATGATGATGGTGATAATAACAATAATAATTAATAATAATACCTCCAAAAGAGCTTTTATATTTTTAAAAGCCTTTTTTCCTGTCAGTATCTTATTAGATACTTACCACTCGCTTGAGGGAGGGTGTGGATGCTCATGAAGGTGAAGGGACTTCCCTGAGGCCACACAGCTTGTTCAGGGCAGAGCTGGCACCAGATCCAAGGGAGTTTCCTAACTCGCTCATCAGGACTTTCTCATCTCATTGGAGATGCTCTTCAATGGAGGTGGAGAATGCGTTCTATCTTCTTTCATATTTCAATGGCCCTGACTCTGCACCACTGTACTGCTCCAGTAAGCTCTTCATTCTAAGGTGTGCACAGTAGACAGAGGAAGATTAGGGTCCCAGTCCTGTACCAAAAGGGATTTGCCATCTGACATTGAACAGGAGTCTTCCACTCTTTTTAGTGTCCCCATTTTCTTGGTGGTGGTTCAACATTCTGGGAATCTAGCCACTACATCCAGTATTTCCTCCTCTGTAAAGTGGGTTTGTTGCAGTGCCTGTTGTGGGAGTAAATAAAACAGAGCATGTAAAGTGCAGGCACAGAAAGTGCAGGCACAGTGCCTGGCACATGGTGAGCATGCAACAGAAATTAATTCTGGGCCATGTCTGAGAAAAGTAAATTCCTAAGTGAGACAGACTGGCCAGTGCAAAAGAGTTGGAAGGGAGTTTTTTTTTTTTTTTTTTTTTTTTTTTTCCTGGATGGTATGCTGTTCAGATCCTCCTGCTGAAGGGTTTTGTTTTCAAACTGCATACCATCGACCCTGGTAGACTTCTGTGGAATCTTCCTCAAGTTTTATGTTATCTTTATAAGGGTACCATAAAAAATTATTGGTGAACTGTGGTATCTTGCTAGCATCTCTAGGGGCAATTTCACAAATGAAACGAGGCTTTGGAAGTTTTTTGTAATTTACCAAATGCGCTCATATGTTATATGTGTAAGGATATTTGTTCTGAAGGTAGTATTCTTGTCCTATCCTCAAATTACTCTCCTCTGCTCTTAAGAGGAGCCCTTACTCGCAAGTAAAAATCAAGATCTCCTTTTCAGAGTAAAAGGGGCCAGTGCTGCCACCTACAGACAGAAAAGGGATTGGAATCTTTTCAAGAACAGCTTGGATGGAGAGAGAATGACAGAAAAATAGAGATCTACTTACCAACCTCAACTTTCTCCCTCATTTAATACCCTAATATTTATTTATCTGTAATTGACAATCGCTATGATTGTTTTCAGACATCCCACCTTAACAGTGATTACTCACTGTAAACCATGATGCATATGGTGCCATTTCTATTTGGAATCACCACTGGAGCCCCAACAACATCACAGTACCTGGTATAGGTTAAGAAATGATGAAGTAGCTGTTGATTGATTGATTAATTATATATTGTGTACTGGATCAAGGTGTGTGGAAGTTCTGTGAAAACTCCTTCACAGAGTTTGCAAAGTTCTGGTTTATCAGATCCCATTGGGATGGGAGGATCCAAAGGGAGGTACCAAGAACTGACCAAATGGGGAGTATTTGTTCTTGTGCATCAGTGAGTGTAGAGGACCTTCCTCCAGAGATGTCTTGGGCCAGTGCCCAGAGAGGAAAGGTGACATGTTCTTGGCTCAGAGATGGAATCTGGTTAGTGTAGGGAACAAGGAAGAGAGATTTGAGTCCCTGCTCTCCAGGTCTCATGGTGGAGGTGTAATTTACTGCCAATTTTCCACAGTCACAAAGATTGTGAACAGTAAGTGAAACTTGCACTGGACAATCTAGGGGTAACAGAATGAATATAGACTAAGAGAAGCAAACATGTATATGCCATTCTTAGGGCAACATATGCCAGATCATCAAAAAGAACCCAATGGAATTTTCTCCATTTGGAGGAAATGGGAGCTCAGAAAGTGGTACTGACCTGCCCAAGATCCCCTGGCAAATTGAGAGCAGAGCCAGGACTAGAACCCAGGCCTCCTGACTCCTTAACATAAGCTCCTTGGAAATACTTTCATAGCACACAACTTCTTGGAGCTGGACCTGATTTCCATGCTCTGTTCCCTTTCCCTAAGGGCTACCAAGATGGAGGTTAATCTTTAATGAATTGGCTTTCAGTTTAACTTCTCCCTTGGCAATGATTAATACTCAGTGACCTAGTATGACATCTGGTGATTCTGACCAAGACTGACCCATGGGGTTGGGAGCCAAGGTATAGGTTCATATGCACATGGGTGAGGATTGATGGGTGCTAGAATGGCCTCCTATGTAAAAGAATCTCTTCTGACCTGTGTCTGGAATTCTATCACTAGATTTCCACTCCCAAGAAGCAGGAAATCACAAATGCCCCTGGTCAGGCAAGCTAGTAGCATTAATTGTTTAAAATATTTATTGGGTTATTGATCTGGTATCCTACAAGCTAGTATGACATGACTGGATGTGCAGCACAACCAGACTATAAGCTTATGGGCAAGGGCTAACCAGTTGCTGTCAAGTCAATTCTGTCTCATGGCTACTGTGTCTGTGCAGAGAACAGTGTTCTGCATGTTTTTTTAAGACTATGATGTTTCAAAAGTAGGTCACCAGGCTTTTCTGCTGATGTGTCTCTGGGTAAGTTTGAACTGCCAACCTTTTGGTTAGCAGTTGAGCACTTAATTGGTTGCACCACTCAAGGACTCCATAGGCAAGGACAGGGTCTAGAAAGCAGAGATGTAGGGAGAAAACACAGTGATTTGGTATTAGAAAGACTGTACTGCAAATTCTAACTCTGATAGTTACTAGTTGTGATAACTTAAGCCTCTCTTAGCCTCAGTTTGTCTGTCAAATGGAGAAAATGATACCTTCCTACAGATTTCTTTCAGGATAAAATGAGGAAGTGTATGTGAGGTGTCTGACACAGAGGATGCATGGACTAGATGGTATTCCTTCACCCATTTTCTTCTTCCTTGGAATTGCCATAGTTGACTCTTTGTAGTGAGGGAGAGAAGATTCCTGGTTTATGTGGAAGGAAGATTTTTCTTGCATCCTGTCGATTCTTCCAAGGATTTGCTGTTTGCAATCACTTCTCTCCCTGTGAGACCAGATAGGTAGCCAGGTATCATTGACTGAATTGTGTCTCCCTCTGCCCCCAAATATGTGCCAACTTGGTTGGGCCATGATTCTCAGTGGTTTGGCAGTTATATAATGATGTAATCATCCCCCAAGATGTGATCTGATGTGATCAGCCAATCCATTTGTAAGGGGATTAGGGTGAGATGCAATACCCTTACTCACGTCACTACTGTGATCTGATGTAAGGGGAGTTTCTCTGGGGTGTGGTCTGCATCACCTTAGAGGAGATGAGAGAGCATCAAGCAGAAAGACAGGGACTTGACCACCACCAAAAAAGAAAAGCTGGGACCAGAACATATCCTTTGGACCCAGGATCCCTGCACTGAGATCCTCCGAGACCCAGGGGAAGATTGATACCAAGACTAATAGAAATCTCTAAGGGATTCTGGGCCCATATATGTCAAAAGGAGACAAGGACCTTCCTCCAAAATGGACACAGAAAGAAAGCCTTCCACTAGAGCTGGCATCCTGGACTTGAGCTTCTGGTCTCCTAAACAGAGAGTGAATAAATTTCTGTTTGTTAAAGTCATCCACTTGTGGTATTTCTTTTCTAGCAGCACTAGATAGCTAAGACACCAGGCATTAGGCTCCATCTTTTCTTTCCCTGGTTGCAGCTGGGACCATTGAGCAAGAATGAGTTTATCTACCTCAGCATCCTCTTTGGATGATTGTAATATTGTGAATGGATTGTAATATTGTGAATGGAGACACTGCCCCAGAGTAAGTCCATCACAGTCTCTAGCCCCTGTTTTGTGTCTTAGCACCATCTGGCACTAGCAATGAGTTTTGACAGCAATCTCCTTCCATTGCTGACTAAGGGATGCTCTAGCATGTGGGCATCTCTGCCCAGTGACATTGTGATTCCCTGCCTAGGCTGCTGTAGTTCTTCTCAACTTGAAATGAATGACTATAGGGAGCCTAAATGGAATAGTGTTATCTCACCCCTCTGTGAAGGATTACCCATGATTGCCTGAGCATAGTGTCTCCATGTCTGTCTTCATTGTCTCCCCACTGTCTTCTCTTACTCTTCCTTCTGCCTGGAATGTCTTTCCCAGAAGCTCTGTCTGGAGAACTGTCATCACTCAGTGCTCAATTCAGGTGTTGCTTCCATGATTCCCTAGACTCTGGGCCTCCTCAACCCTTGGCTTCCCCATTCTAGCTTTCATTGCTCTGCATGTTGTCTCTATGAGGAGTTTCCAAGTTCTGGACTGGGGCTCAGTACCCAATTCCATTTTCCTGGAATTGTTTAGACAAAGTTCTATGTGAAGGCAGGAGAATGGCCTCTATGACCTCTCAGGGAGAATAGATTGGGAGGCCTGGGTTAGGGATCAGCCAGGCCAAATCAAGTAACCATATAACTCCCAGTGGAAACCATGGCTCCTTCTCTGTTTTGGTTTTGCTTTTGTGGGTTTTTCATTTCAGAAGTTAATCTAGTTAATGCCAACAATGTCATTTCAGCAAGCCAGCAATTTCCTTTTGCCCTTTATTTAACGAGCCCTTGCCCCCACTCCGATCTCTATAATAAAAGGCATGCAGGTGGGTAATTACAGAGGTGTGAAATGGAGGCTGCTGGGCCAAGGCCAAGGCCAGATGAACATTCTAGAGCATCCATTGGGGAGGGTCCTTAGGGACTACCCAGCCCAGTTTCATGTTGGGGAACTGAGGCTTAGAGAAAGTAAAGAGCTAGATAGCAGGTGGAAGGCAGAGCCAGGACAGGAATTCAGGCCCCTTAATCCCTGGCTCGGGTCTTTTCCATTACTCAGTGCCAATCTTATCCCATTATGTGTATTCTATAGAGCATGCCATAAGATTGCCTGCCATCTACCCATCCATCCATCCATCCATCCAGTCAGCCATCCAATCACCCACACATTCTACAGATAATTATTGAGGGCCTACTGTGTGCTAGACACTGTAACTACAGCAGTGACCAAGACTGACACAGCCCTGTTGCATGGAAATAATCCTCTCAGATTTATGATCTGTCAGAAGAGACAGACACTATACAAATAAACTTAAATGTGGTAATGACTACAGAACAGGAAGAGCAATCACTAGCAATATTTCCCATTATCAAAATATCTTAGCCAAAGGGTTTAATCTGGACTTGTGATAGACCAGAAGTAGAGAGGAGTAAGTAAACATGCAACAATCTTTGGGGACTTTTCTATACCAAGAAGGCATACCTACAGGAAGAGATGTTTGGCCAGATATCCATCCATTTTGTGTATACACATTCAATGAATGGTCACTAACTATGAAGAGACATTGGGAACACACAGATACTTAGCCATAGCCTTTGTCCTTTTTTAAAAAATTTTTTATTGTGATTTGTGTGAAAGTTTACAGAGCAAATTCATTCTCCATACAGCATTTCATACACATTTTGTTTTATGGCATTGACTGCAATTCCCTACAATGTAACAACTCTCTTCCCACTTCCTCCCCATAGTTGCTTCTTCCCTGTGTCCTTTCTTCCTATGTACTACTCCTTCCCCAGATGTCTCCCTGTGCAAATACTGCCTTTTTGTTCTCCCATGATTGATTGGTTGATCCTGGAAGTGTATCTACCTGATAGAAGCTTTCACCCCATATACCTGTCTATTGTTTGGCTGGAGTGAGTTCCAGGCCTGATGAGAACTAGGGACCATAGTCTCAGGGGTCTCACCAGGCTTTGTCAGATCAGTAAACCTGGTCTTTTTTTCATAGACTTTGTAAGTAGCTCATGTTCTGACTGGTGGAGGTACAACGTGTAAATAGATTATTTCACATAAGGTGGCAAGTTCTATGCTAGAGATAATCACTGGGCCCCACATCTTTCTGTAGGATCATAGAATACTTCTCAAAGGGGAAAATATGGCATTGTCATAAATCTTTCAGGATAGGTAAGAATTTGCAAAAGAGGAAGTAATAGGTTATAGAAAAATTGAATAATATATGAAAGGATATTTACCCAAATGTTAACAGTGATTTACTTCTGGGGAATGGGGTTGCCAGGATAAGGGTGAGTGGAAGTGAAAGACAATTTTACTATCTACTTTCTATGCTTTGGTATTGCTAATCCCTAGTTTGGGAGCTCTGGTAGCATAGTGGCTAAGGCACTTGACTGCTAACCAGACGGCTGGCGGTTCAAACCCACTAGCCACTCCTCGGAAGGAAGGTTGGGCAATCCTACTTCCGTAGTGATACTGCCTCGGAAACCCAAGGAGGGGTCTCTATGAGTCAGGTCTGACTCGACGGCACATAACAACAACAACAACAATCCCTAGTTGGTACAAACAGTTAATGTACTTGACTGCTAACTGAAAGGTTGCAAGTTCAAGTCTACCCAGATGTGCCTCGGAAGAAAGGCTTGGCAATCTACATCCAAAAAATCAGCCACTGAAAACCCTATGGAGCACAGTTCTACTCTGACATTGAGTCACCATGAGTGATTTCAGTGAAATGCTGGACTGGGGAGTTGAACTTTAACCATAAGCAACGAGGGCTTATGGGAGGCCATATTCACAGAGCCTTGCAGTACTGACAAACAGTAGATGCTCAAGTAATATGTACTTAATGGTGAATGAAAGATGATCCAACAGAACATGGAAATTATCAAACAATATCATTAATACCACACACAAGTAAAAATTTGCTGAAGATAATTCAAAAATGGTTGCAGCAGTATATTGACAGGAAACTTCCAGTAATGCAAGCTGGATTCAGAAGAGGATGTGAAATTAGGTATATCATTGCTGATGTCACATGGATCTTGGCACAAAGCAAAGAATACAGAAAGATGTTTATTTGTGTTTTCTTGACTATGCAGAGGCATTTAACTGTGTGTATCATAACAAATTATGGATAAAATTTTGAATAATGGAAGTTCCAGAACACTTAATTATGCTCGTAAGGAATTTGTACATAGACCAGGAGCCTGTCATTGGAACAGAACAAGGGGACACTACATGGTTTAAATTCAGGAAGGGTGTGCATCAGGGTTGTATCCTTTCACCATATTTATTTAATCTGTATGCTGAGCAAATAATCTGAGAAACTAGACTATGTGAAGAAGAGAGTGTGATCAGGATTGGAGGAAAACTCATTAACAACATGCTATATGCAGACAACACAACCTTGCTTGCTGAAAATGCAGATGACTTGAAGCACTTACTGATGAAGATCAAAGACTATACTTTTCAGCATGGATTAAAACCAAAAAAAAACCTCACTGCTATCGAGTCAATTCTGACTCACAGTGACCCCCATTGGGTTCCCGAGGCTATAAACCTTTACAGAAGTGGACTGCTCCATCTTCCTTCCTTAGAGTGGCTGGGTTTGAACCACCAGTCTTCTGATTAGCAGTCAAATACCTTAGGCACTACACCATCAGTGCTCCTTCATTATGGATTACAGCTCAGCATAAAGAAAACAAAATTCCACACAACTTGATTAATAAGCAATATCATGATGCGTTAGGCTGGGTTCTCTAGAGAAGCAAAGCCAGTAAAGCTTGGATCAAACGTCAAGCTGGAGGCTTTTCGCGACTGACTCATGCAGCTTCAGGGGCTGACAAGCTCAAGGTTGGCAGGCAGTATACCAGCTGCTGACTCCAACAAATGACCAGCCTAAGATCTGCAGGCTGAATGGTGAATTGTTTGCTCATGGACAATTGTAGGCAGCACAACAGGATCCCAATCCACAGAAGAAGAGTGTCTCTTTTCCCAGGATGTCCATAAATATATTGCAAGCAGGCCACACCCCTAGGGAAACTCCCTTTCAACAGATTGGCTGCTCAAAACATATACATCCGATCCCATCATGGGAATAACCCACATCACAATTGCTTAAACCACACAGAATTGTGGTCCAGCCAAGTTGACACACTGCTCCAACTGTCATACACGATAAATGGAGAAAAGATTGAAATTGTCAGGGATTTCATTTTACTTGTATCCACAATCAACACCCATGGAAGTAGTAGTCAAGAAATCAGATGTATTGCACTGGGCAAATTGATTGCAAAAGACCTCTTTAAAGTATTTAGAAGCAAAGATGTCACTTTGAAGACTAAGTTATGCCTAACCCAAGCCATAGTATTTTCATTTGCCTCACATGTGAGAGCAGGACAATGAACAAGGAAGACCAAAGAAGAATTGATGCCTTTGAGTTATGCTGTTGGCAAAGATTACTGAAAATACCATAGATTGCCGGAAAAACAAACAAATCTGTCCTGGAGGAAGTGCAGCTGGAAAGCTCCTTGGAAGCGAGAATGGCTGGACTTCGTCTCACCTATTTGTTCATGTTGCCAGAAGGGACCATTTTCTGGAGAAGGATATAATGCTTGGTAAAGTGGAGGGTCTGCAGAAAAAGGGAGAGACCCTCAAGGAGATGGATTGACACAGTGCTGCAACAATGGGCTCAAGTATAACAAGGATTGTGAGGATGGTGCACTATCAGGCAGTGTTTCATTCTGTTGTACACATGCTCACTATGAGTCAGAGCTGACTCAAGAGCACCTGACAACAACAGTAACAAAAATGGTGAATAAAATGGAAAGGCCAGGTAATGTGGTGTCTTCTAAGGTTTGAAGGCAAAGGTTGTGGGGGCTAGTGCTTTTGCCACCATGTGTTGATGGCAATGTCAGGGCAGTCAGGAACCCACTATGGGAAAAAGTGTACCTGTAGAAGTATGTAAGGTGATATGGAAAATCCCATAATATAAACAAAAAAAAGAAAGTGGTTTCTTCTTAGATCAGAGGAGTGTGGAATTGGTCTAAATCTATGGATGTTAGCATAAATTAACAACTGTGGGCAGCATCTTTTAAAGTAAGAAAATTCCTAAACTAGACATGAGTTCCTGGTGTCCCTATGGCCACACACTGATCAAAATTGGCCACCATCAATTTTTACTTCCCAGATGGTGTCTACTTCAGTCTCTGCCACTGCAATACATCTTCAACACGACAGTGGGAAGGAGCTTTCTCAGATGCAAGTCTGCCCATGTTGCTTCCTTGATTGAATCCTTCAAAATAAAGTTCAGTCCTTTTATTTTGGGTTAGGAAGCCTTTTTTATTCTATTTCTTGCTTATCTCTCCAGTCACATCTCCTATCTTTCTTACTTAAGTCCTATTCTGCAGCCAACTCATTTGCCCCAGTTACCACTCAGCTTCTTCATGTCCTTCTCTCTTTCTCTTTATCTAGACCAACTCTTCCATTCCCATGTACTGATCTCACCTTTTACCCTCTCTACCTCCTTCTTGACTGTTGTTGTTATGTGCTGTGGAGTCGGACCTGACTCATAGCAACCCTCCTTGGGTTTCCGAGGCAGTATCACTACGGAAGTACATTGTCCAACCTTCCTTCTAAGGAGTGGCTGGTGGGTTTGAACCACCAGCCTTCTGGTTAGAAGTCAAGTGCCTTAGGCACTATGCTACCAGAATACTTATTTCTCCATTAAAGTTCCATTTTGGATTATCTTTCCTCTGATGCCTTTTTTTATCCTCATTCCCACTACTACATGTACCTCACTCTTTTGGGCAGACTTGATCATTCCCTCCCTGTGCCAACATACTCTACATTATTAAATATATTTACTATTAAATGTATTTAGCCTTATAGCATCACGACCCATCACTGAACCATCTCTTCCTTGCCATACTGTTCACTCTAGTTCCCTTCTTTCATGGCAGAAATTATTTTTTGCTATCCCCAGCACCTAGCACAGTGACTGGTACATACCATGTATTCAGTAAATATTTGTTGAACCAATGCATGAATGATTAGCAGGAGATCTCTATAATAGTCTCTTCTAAAATAATAATAATAATAATAACAATAATATTGCAACCCTACCCTCTCTCACATCAAGATGTCAGGACTGCCTAAACAACTCTGTAAGAAATATCCTCTTGCATTGGAAAGATGCCATGCAGGGGAAGCAGAAGACCTGAGTCCTGACCCTGGTCCCTCTGGCCTTTGGCAAGATCATTCCTTTTTCTTGGCCTCAGTTTATTCATCTAAGCACTGAAGGCAATAATCTTAGACTATTTCGCCACTGAAATTTTGCAAAGTTCAAAGATTTGACCAAAACCACTCACTGTACAAACTCAAAGCAGTATTGCTTTGTCAAATGGAAAGATGTATTCTTCTGCCAAGCAGCCATGCCCAGACTTTGGGGGCCCACTCCCACTGGGGACCTGCTCAGAGACTCTTCCCTTCTCCAGATCAATCAGTGTTGTGAGACTCAGAGAATGTTAATTATTAGGCCCCAGCCCACCCATCTCAATGAAAGGAAACTCAGAGTGTAAAGTCTAATCGATGCCCTGTGCCTGGCGTCAGTGGCTCGGCTTGCTCAGCCTGGAGATGGATCATTAATCCAGACACTGCAACCTGGAATACAGAGCCCAGGAAGTCCTGAGAAATTCCTGACCACCCACGGCTCAGCCCCTCAACCCCATGAAGCAGCCAGCCCAGCCGCTGAGTCTCAGAATTTTACAATCTCAAAATGAGATGAGACGCAGACAGCAGCTCATCCAAACTCCTACCCAGGACAGAAATCCAAGCTCAAGTTTGTACACTTGCCACCAACAGAGACCTCATTTTCTGGATAGGCACACCTTGGGAACAAGCCCTGGATATGGAGTAGACAGAACTGTGTGACTTTGGGCCTTGGTTTCCACTTCTGTAAATGTAGGATAATGTTACCTAATTCATATGACTGAACTCACAAAATGTTAGGAATAAATTAACAAATAGTTTGCTTGAATTTTTTTTCTTTATGAGATTTATAGAAAGACACTCATATATGAGCTGTTATTATCATTGTTAACATTATGAGCTCCCATTTCTGGGAGCTTAATTCTTCATTCCTAGAATCATCTTCCCCTTGGGCTTCACTGGTTGAAAATTTGCATGCTCCCTGGGCCTTAAGTATAAAATAAGGACTTCTTCACCTTGCACCCAGGACCCTTCAGTCTCTGGCCCCTGTTTCCCTCTTCAGCATATCTCCTACCTCTCCCTACACGTCAGCTGCCTCCCAGACATAGCAACTCACTTTATACACCCTTAACTTGGTGCATTGGTGCTCCTTACCCTTTTTCTCTTGGTGAATTCCCATTCATCCTTCAAAGTCCTGTCAAATGTCACCTCTTCTGAGAAGCCTTCCCTAGTCCCTGTAACAAACCTTTTGTGAAGTTAATTGTTGCTTCCCCTGAATTTCTATAAAGTGTGGTGGGTCTTACAACTACAGTATCACAGTACATTATTTGGGGTTTAGCTATTTTTCTTGTTGAATGAATGTTGTTGTTGGTGTTGTTAGGTCCTATCCAGTCATTTCTGACTCATAGTGACCCCATGCACAGCAGAATGAAACACTGCTCGATCCGGCTCCAGCTCCAGGATCCCTGCTATACTTGAGCCCATTGTCGCAGCCACCGTGTCAATCCATCTCATTGAAGGCCTTCCCCTCTTTCATCGACCCTCCACCTTACCAAGCATGACATCCTTCTCCAGGGAATGATCCCTTCTGACAACATGACCAAAGTAGGTGAGATGAAATCTGACCATTCTCACTTCTAAGGAGCATTTCGGCTGCACTTCCTCCAGGACGGATCTGTTAGTTGTTTTAGCGGTCCATGGTACTTTCAGCATTCTTCGCCAGCACCACAACTCAAAAACATCAACTCTTCTTCGGTCTTCCTTATTCATTGTCCAGCTCTCACATGCATACAAGACAATTGGAAATATCATGGCCTGTGTCAGGTGCACCTTAGTCCTCAAGGAGACATCTTTGCTCCTCAGCACTTGAAAGAGTTCCTTCCTGCTTGACCTGCTCAGTGCTTCAGGTCTTCTAATGACTTGACTGCTGCTTGCATTGGCATCGATTGTAGAATCAAGCAACATGAATTCTTTGACAATCTCAATCTTTTCTCCATTTATTGTGATGCTGCTCATTGGTCCAGTTGTGAGGATTTTTGTTTTCTTTATATTGAGTTGTAATCTATACTGAAGACTATTAACAACTCAAATGCATCATCTCTTCTTCGGTCTTTCTTATTCATTGTCCAGCTCTCACATGCATATGAGGTGTTTAAAAATACCATGTATCTTTGTTCTTCAGCACTCAACAGAAGTCTTTTGCAGCGGATTGCCCAGTGCAATACATCTTCTGATAGCTTGACTACTGCTTCCAATGGTGTTGAGTGTAGAACTAAGTAATATGAAGTCTTTGACAGCTTCAATCTTTTCTCCATCTGTTGTGATGCTGTTTATTGGTCCAGTTGTGAGGATTTTTGTTTTCTTTATATTGAGACATAATCCATACTGTAGACTGTAGTTTTCAATCTTCATCAATAAGTGCCTCAAGTCATCCTCACTTTCAGCAAGCAAAGTTGTGTTGTCTGCATATCTCACATTGTTACTGAGCCTTCCTCTAATCCTGATGTCACATTCTTCATATCATCCAGCTTCTTGGATTATTTGCTCAGCATGCAGATTGAATAAGTATGGTGAAAGGATAAAACCCTGACACATTCCCTTCCTGATCTTAAACCATGCAGTATCCCCTTGTTCTGTTCGAACGACAGCCTCCTGGTCTATGTACAGGTGCCTGATGAGCACAATCAAGTGTTCTGGAATTACCATTCTTCTCAATGTTATCTTTAATTTGTTATGATCCACACAATCAAATGCTTTTGCATAGTCAATAAAACACAAGTGAACATCTTTCTGATATTCTTTGCTTTGGGCCCAAGATCCATCTGACATTAGCAATAATATCCCTTGTTCCATGTCCTTTCTGAATCCAGCTTGCATTTCTGGAAGTTCTCTGTCAGTATACTGTGACAACCATTTTTGAGTTATCTTCAGTAAGATTTTACTTGTGTGTGCTATCAGTGATATTGTTCAATAATTTCTGCATTCTGTGGGATCACCTTTCTTTGGAATGAGTACAAATATGGATATTTTCCAGTCAGTTAGCCAGGTAGCTTGCTTCCAAATCTCTTGGCATAGCTGAGTAAGTGCCGCCACTGTGGCGTCCATTTGTTGAAACATCTTAATGAGTATTCTGTCAATTCCTAGAGCCTTGTTTTTAGCTAATTCCTTCAGTGCAGCTTCAACTTCTTCCTTCAGTACCATCAGTTCTTAATCATATTGCACCCCCTGAAATAGAAGAAGATTGATCAGTTCTTTTTGGTACAGTGACTCTGTGCATTCCTTCCATCTCCCTTTGATGTTTCCTGCGTCATTCAATATTTTGCCCATAGACTCTTTCAATATTATAACTTAAGGCTTAAATTCTTTCCTCAGTTCTTTCAGGTTGAGAAATGCTGAGTGTGTTCTTCTCTTTTGGTTTTCTAACTCCAGGTCTTTGCATATTTCATTATAATAATTGGCTTTGTCTTCTTGAGTTGTTCTTTGAAATCTTCTGTTCAGCTCTTTTATCTTGTCATTTCTTGCATTTGCTTTAGCTACTCTCCATTCAAGGGCAAGTTTCAAAGTCTCATCTGACATCCATTTTGGTCTTTTCTTCCTTTCCTGTCTTTTTAATGACCTTTTGCTTTCTTCATGGATGATATTCTTGATATCATCCCACAATTCCTCTGGTTTTAGTCATTGGTGTTCAATGTATCAAATCTATTCTTTAAATGGTCTCTAAATTCAGAAGGTGTATAATCAGGGTCATAATTTGGCTCTCGTGGACTTGTTTTAATTGTCTTCAACTTCAACAGTTGATGGTCTGTTCCACAATCAGCTCCTGACCTTGTTTTCGCTGAAGATATTGAGCTTCTTCATCACCTCTTGACACCTCTTGATGTAGTCAATCTGATTCTTGTGTACTCCTTCTGGTGAAGTCCACGTGTATAGCTGCCATTTATGTTGTTGGAAAAAAGGTATTTGCAATGAATAAGTCGTTAGTCTTGCAAAATTTTATCATGTGATCTCCAGCATTATTTCTGTCACCAAGGCCATATTTTCCAAGTACCAGTGATTCTTCTTTGTTTCCAACTTTTGCATTCCAATCACCAGTGATAATTAACACTTCTTGATTGTATGTTTGGTCAATTTCAGACCGCAGAAGTTGGTAAAAATCTTCAATTTCCTTATCTTTGGCTTTGGTGGTTGGTGCATAAATTTGAATAATAGTGGTATTAACTGGTCTTCCTTGTAAGCATATGGATATTATCCTGTCACTGACAGCATTGTACTTCAGGATAGATCATGATACATTCTTTGTGATGATGAATGCCACACCATTCCTCTTCAATGTGTCATTACCAGCATAATAGATCATATGATTTTCTGATTCAAAGTGGCCAAAACCAGTCCATTTCTGCTCACTAATGCCTAGGATAACTGCCAATTTTCCTGGATTCATATTTCATACATTACATGTTCTGGTTATTAATGGATGTTTGTAGCTGTTTCTTCTCATATTGAGATGTGCCACATTCACAAATGGAGGTCCCAAAAACCCTACTCTAACCACATCATTAAGGTTGGCTTCACTATGAGGAGGCAGCTTTTCCCTATTCACGTTTTAGTGCCTTCTGATCTGATCTGAGGGGCTCATCTTCTGGCACTATATCAGACAATGTTTCAGGGCCACTCATAAAGTTTTCTAGTAATATATCAGACAGTGTTTCACTGCTATTCATAAAGTTTTCACTGGCCAATTCTTTGAGAAGTGGATGGTTTGTTCCTTCTTCTGAGTCTGTCTTAGTCTGGAAGCTCTGCTGAAACCTGTCCACCAGAGGTAACCCTGCTGGCATTTGAAACACTGGTGGCATAGCCTCCAGCCTCACAAAAACACTCAAGCCACCACAGTACAACAACTGACAGACAAGTTTTTCTCCCTTAGCTGTTCCAAATGGCTCTGCTCACTTCCTGGTCTCCCCCAGCCATTCCACAGCCACCTGCTGTGCCCTGCTCACTTACTTGGCTTGACCCCAGGTGCTCCAATACACCTGCCTTCTGTGGTGCCCAGCTCACTGTTTACCTGACCTGCCCCCCGGGTACTGCAAAAACATCTTCCTTCTGCCTTCCATGGAGCCCTCCTTTGATCTTACAAGAGATAAAAGGAAAGAGAAGCAAGCAGAGAAGGAGGGACCTGACTACCACAAGAAAGAAGACATAGGACCAGAGCACATCCTTTGGATACAGTCCCTGAACTTAGAACCTCTTAGATCGAGGGGAAGATTAGTAACAAGACACATGGAGACTGTGACAGAATACATTTCTGTTTGTTAAAGACATTCACTTGTGCTTCTGTTATAGCAGAGTAGATAACTAAGACAGAATTTGATACAAGTAGTGGGGTGCTACTCTAACAGATACTTAAAATATGGGAACAGTTTTAGTATTTGGTAATGAGTAGAGGCTGGAAGAGTTTTAAGTTGCTGATGGCAGTGAATAATAATAAAAGCCTACATTACCTTGAAGAGACTGTTGGTGAAATTATGGGTGTCGAGGGCAATTCTGGTGAGGGCTCAGAAGAGAGTGAGAAGAGCTATAACAATGGAAACAGAGCAGATGGCATGAAGCAGCAGCAGAGAAGTGGTGGTAGTAGACCCAGTATACTGCCATGAGACAGCACAAGAGCTGACCCACAGAGTGAGAGAGTTTAGTGGCTTTGAGCAGGAGGCTTCCTGGCAGAGTAGGGTGCCTGTGAGCACCTATTGACAGAGCTAGGCTTGCTGACCCATGGAGCAAGAGAGCTGAGTGCCTTCAGGCTGAGGTCTACTGGTGGAGTAGGGTGCCTTTGGGCATTTATCAGTAGAGCTAAAGAGCTTTGTAAGAGTTTTTCTGAGCAGGGCAGAGGCCAGGCTGGTCCAAGAGGCCTGAGGGGCCTAGGAGCCAAGAGACCAAAGAACCAGGAAACAGATGCTGAAGAGAAGAGGAACACGAGAAGCAGAGCTGCCTCAAAGGGTAGGGCCACTCTCTCTGGGATCTCGAAG
Organism: Orycteropus afer afer; assembly: GCF_000298275.1. Classification (NCBI taxonomy): domain Eukaryota; kingdom Metazoa; phylum Chordata; class Mammalia; order Tubulidentata; family Orycteropodidae; genus Orycteropus; species Orycteropus afer. The sequence goes on from NW_006921756.1 coordinate 4,986,129, forward strand.
TGTGAGGCCATGGCTTCTGATATTTCAAATGGTGAGGCCACAGCCTCCTAAGTTTCAGTCAGATCTTCACCAACTCAGTTCCAGAGTGTGGGGCTGCCATACACAAGTGCCAAAGGGATGGTCCCAGATTCACTGACCAAAGCTGAGGAGGCAGAACTGCTTTGCTTAAGGAATAGAAGAATGAGGCCTCCTGGGACCAAGGGGTGGGGTCACCACTCAGTTAGACTAAGGGAATGGTGCCATCTAAAGCTAGGGGAGCAGAGTTGCTGTCTCAATGGGCTTGAAAGGCAAAGCTGAAGCCCAGGGCCTAGGGGCCTCCACCCAGAATCCAGAGAACATAGCCAACACCCCAGGGTCTAGAAGGTAGGGCCATTGGCTAGATGGACTCAGAGAACAGAGGATTATTTTTAGGTGTTGAGAGGTAATGGAAATTTTTCTGCTGTTTATTTATTTATTTATTTTTAAATTGTTTAGTGCCTGTTATTCCTTTTCTCCCCCAATTTCACTCATTAGTAATGGAAATGTCTACCTTGTGCCTATTCTACCATTGTACTTTGGAAACAGATAACTTGTATTTTAGATCCACAGATGAAGCAGAATTTTGCCCCAGGATGGAATTTGGACTTGGAGTTGATTTAAGATTTTGGGTATGATGTAATAGGGTGAAAATGTTTTACATGTGACAAGTGCATGAAATTTTGGGGACCAAAGGGTAGCATGTCCTGCATTGAATTGTGTCCCCCCAAAATATTTGTCAATGTGGCTGGGCCATCATTCTCAATAGTTTGGAAATTATGTAATGATGCAATCATCCCCCATGATGTGATCTGATGTGATCAGCCAATTAGTTGTAAGGGATTATGGTGAAATGCAACACCCTTACTCAGGTCATGGCCCTGATCCAATGCAAAAGGAATTTCTCTGAGGTGCGACCTCTGTCACCTTTTATATTATAACAGATAAAAGGAAAGAGAAGAGAGTAGAGAAGGAGGGACTTGACTACCATCAAGAAAGAAGAGCCAAGAATGGAACAAGTCCTTTGGGCCCAGAGTCCCTACGTTGAGAACCTCCCAAACCTAGGGGAAGATTGATATCAAGACACATGAAGATCTCTAAGGGATAATGAGTTCACTAATTGAAAGGAGACAAGGGTCTTCCCCCAGGGCTGACAAATGGAAAGCTTTCCCCTAGAGTGGGTGCCCTGAATTTGGACTTCTAGTCTCCTAAACAAAGACAGAATAATTTCTGTTTGTTAAAGCCTTCCACTTGTGATATTTCTATTATAGCACCACTAGAGCATAGTGCCTAAGGCATTTGACTGCTAACCAGAAGGCTGGTGGTTCAAAACCACTAGCCACTCCTTGGAAGGAAGATGGGGCGATCTACTTCCTTAGTGATACTTCCTCGGAAACCCAAGGAGGGGTCGCTATGAGTCGGGTCCAACTCAATGGCACATAACAACAACAAGATAACTGAGACACCCCCATCCCCCAACACCCACATTTTATTGTGAGTTTTTAGAGGATAGGACTGAGGCTGTGTGAATATTTGCCCTTCACTTATCCCATGGGCTCAGCACCAAGGTTTGCAAATATTCAATGCATGATAAATGCTGCTTGAACTCAATTTCTCCTCTTTTATTTTACCCTTTTATTTTAAGCTCATATCCTCCTCCTTCTCCAGATGGAGTTCTCCCATCTGGTTACAGAAACTGGGTCAGGGGAAAGAGAAATCTTAGGATGTTGGAATTTCAGGAATGTTTCCAAGATGCCAAGAAAAATAACTTTGTGATGAACCAATGGCATCATGATGGCAGATCTGGAAAATACATCTAACTCTGTTTGAGTCACAATCTCAGGATCAGAGACACTTTGAGATCATCTAGTCTAGTCCCTGATTTTAGAGATGTAGATGCTGAGGACATGGGAGGTGAAGGACAAGCCTGTGGCAGAGGTAAGCCTGGAACCAAGAATGATCATGTCACCCCACTCTGATACGATGCCAGGCTGTAGCTGCCTAGACCCTTCGAGAGTCATCTGACATGTATAGCTTTGCCTTATCAGCAGGAAGAAAAGAGTACAATGGACAGTCTTTCCTAGCCAAGCATCTATCAGGACCCAAATAAATATTTTCCCAACATCTCCATGGCCGGCATCTCATTGGCTGCATTCCACAAGACAATAAATAATATGGGTGATTGGTTGCTTCCTGACCACTTTGTTGGGTGTATTTTCTGAGGACTATGGTTTCTGGAGCAGATGCTGGGGAGACCTTCACAAGGGCAGTGAGCCAAGCCTTTGCTGGACTCTGATGGCATTTCTGGTCAGGAAGGAAGTATCAATAGGGTCTTGATGTCAGTGCACTTGTGTGGAAGATTACTTTCACTCAGTCTGAATGGCCTTTCAAGTGGGGCCAGGAATTAGTTTCAGAGATTAGGCTGGGTGAGGTTAGAGAGTCTGGGGCCAAAAAGTCGGAAGAAATCAGCCCAAGTGTGGTAACTTGGGTAAACTTGACCAAAGTTTTGTTAGGGTCTTGGCAGATAAGCTCATGGGGAAGAGAAGGATAGTGTTAGAGCTGGCAAGCCTCAGACCATCAAAGAAAACAGCCTTGATCTTCAAAGTTCAGGATGGGTGGGGTGTTCAGGCTCCATCTGTTTTGATGCCTCATCCTGTCACTCTGACTGAGGCTGGCACTGGGAATCTCAAGGAAATATGTACAGTCCTGAAAGCAGTTCATCTGTTCTCTGGACAGATGAACCTGATACCTAGTTTAGGAATACAAGACAAATTCTAGGTCTCATCCTCTGATGGGAAGGTCTTGCCATCCTACCTTCATTTGGCAGAATTGCCTCAGAGATAAGCAAGTCTGAGTGTGCAGGATGAAGGCCTCCAGTGGTTGCACTTGTTCCAAAACCTAAACCAAACTCACTGCTGTCAAGTCAATTGTGACTCATAGCGACCCATCCTTGGGTTTCCGAGGTGGTATCTCTACGGAGGTAGATTGCCCAACCTTCCTTCCAAGGAGTGGCTGTGCACTTGCTCAAGGGGAGGGAAAGGACCAGGCAGGCACTAATGCAGAGGTCTAATGTCACTATTGTTAAAGGATAAGCACACAATGTTTTGATAGGTGTGAGAAAATGGAGCTGAAATAACCCCTCCTGAGAAAGGTCTTGCCTCAGCTTCACAATGAGACTATTGGAGCCATGTGTCCTTTATGTCTTAATTTCCAGCCCCCAGCCCTGTGTGGTTGTCCTTGGGAACCCTATATAGATCAGGGGTAGTCTCTCTGAAAAAGGCAGAGGATGGGCTTTTGGAGGCCCAGTATGACTTCCTTTATGTGATTTTTGAAGATTAAAAGTGGGATGCATTAGTTCCCAACATGGGCTTGTCACCCAGGCATTTAACCAAACTTTTTAAAATTCAAGCATTTCATAAAACTTTCTTGAACTAGCCTATATTCTAAGCTAGGAGCTCTGGTAACACAGTGCCTAAGGCACTTGACTGCT
>NW_006921756.1:4990383-4992077 GCF_000298275.1 Orycteropus afer afer
CGGAAGGAAGATGGGGCAATCTACTTCCATAGTGATACTGCCTTGGAAACCCAAGGAGGGGTCGCTATGAGTCTGGTCTGACTCAATGGCACATAACAACAACAATAACATGATGAGCAAATAATCCAAGAAACTGGACTATATGAAAAAGAATCTAACATCAGGATTGGAGGAAGACTCATTAACAACCTGTGATATGGAGACTACCCAATCTTACTGAAAATGAGGACTTGAAGCCCTTTCTGAGGAAGTTTGAAAGATTGCAACTTTCAATATGGATTACCCCTCAACATAAACAAAACAAAAATCCTCACAACTGGATCAGTAAGCAACATCATAATAAATGTAGAAAAGAATGAATTTGTCAAGGACTTCATTTTACTTGGATCCACAATCAACACCCATGAAAGCAGCAGTTAAGAAATCAGATGTTTTATTGCACTGGGCAAATCTCCTGCAAAAAACCTCTTTAAAGTGTTAAAGAGCAAAGATGACACTTAGAAGACTAAGGTGGGATGTTCAAGATGGCAGACTAGGCAGAAAGACTGCACAGACCCTCTTCAACAAAGAAAAGGGAAACCAATTATCACAGACATAGAAGATAATCCTGGACACCTGAGCCTTGAAGAGAAGGATATAGAAGTGGACTAAACTCCAACTAACAGAATAATTTGCATGAAAATACCAAAAAAGGAGACAGACAGAGCTGCAGTCTGGCAGTGATCCTGAGCAATCCTGACAGCACAGGCAGCTTGGAGATTCCCGAGTGGTGGTAGGACCTAAGAATTAACCTAAAAATCAGCCCTGCTAGCCAGAGACTACATGGAGGATTGTGCACAGTGGCTGGGGAACAAACGGAGAAGGTGAAAGAAAGGTGGGCTGAGCTGTGGACTTTTGCCAGTCCGGAGGACGGTGCCATTTTGAATTGTTACTATTTTGGATATTTAAAGAGACAGCACTCTCTGAGATCCAGGGGCTTAAGAAGAGGTTCGGCTTTCCTGACATGCAAGACTGAAAAGGTGTGACATTCCTCTTGTTACTCTTAAACCCCACAGTTGCTTGGTGAACAGAGGTACAGCCATCCCCTACTCCCACCCACCTTCTGGGCCCACAGAAACTCCATCACAGTCTGTGTGCTCAGATGGAGCCTGGATGCCCTGCCCTGTCCTCCACAGATTTTATTTTTTCTTTTTCTTTATTTTTTGGCTTTTTCACTTTCTTTTTTCTGGTGATCAGTTTGCTTGCATTTGTCTGTTTTAAAACAACTATTACTATTAATATTTTTGTACTTTTTACTATTAATCTTATTCTTCCCCTCCCAGGTCCTAGTTTCCAGCATTTTTTCTTTTCCCTGATCCTGGTTGAATTTTTTATTATTATTATTTAATTTTTTTCCCTTTTTTCTCGTGGTTCACCCTATTGCTTGTTTTTCCCATTTTTTCATTATTTTCCTTCTCTACCTTTTTCTATTAGTACCCTATCCCCAGATATTTCAGATTTTCTTGTTTTTTCTTCTTCTCTTTCCCTTTTTTATTTTTTTGGTTACTGTTCCTGTGTGATTACATGGTGTGTTTTTTGTCCATGTGCTTTTAGTTTTTTGATGGTTATTCAATTGTAATTTTTGTCTAACTGAATGGGAGACAGCAAAAGTCCCCATAAGAAACAACTACACCCACACCTCCTGCAACTTCACT
>NW_006921756.1:5001213-5001773 GCF_000298275.1 Orycteropus afer afer
TGTTGAAAGTACCATGGACTGCTAAAAGAACTAACAGATCTGTCCTGGAGGAAGTGCACCCAAAATGCTCCTTGAAAGTGAGAATGGCCAGACTTCGTCTCACCTATTTTGGTCATGTTGTGAGAAGGGACCATTCCTTGAAGAAGGATGTCATGCTTGCTAGGGTGGAGGGTTGACAAAAGAGGGGGAGGCCTTCAATGAGATGGATTGACACAGTGGCTGTGATGATGGGCTCAAGTATAGCAGGGATCATGGAGCTGGTGTGGGATCGGGCAATGTTTCGTTCTGCTGTGCATGGGGTCTCTATGAGTCGGAAACAAGTCAACAACACCTAACAACAACAACAACATGTTTATCGTAGCACTATTTACAATAGCCAAAAGATGGAAACAATCTAGGTGTCCACCAACTGAGGAATGGATAACCAAAGTATGCTACATACACACAATGGAACACTATGCAATGCAAAAGAATAATGTAGAATCTGCAAAACACCACATAATGTGGATGAACTTGGAGGACATTATGCTGAGTGAAATAAGTCAATCACAAAAGGACAA
>NW_006921756.1:5003013-5007523 GCF_000298275.1 Orycteropus afer afer
TGGTAAACTGTGGTCAATGTCATGAGACAAAGTGTATGTGAACTGCTGTATGGAAAGTGAATTTGCTCTGTAAATCTTCACCCGAATCACAATTAAAAAAAAAAAAAAAAAAGACTAAGGTGGGATTCACCCAAGCCATTGTCTTTTCAATAGCCTCATATGCATGTGAAAGCTGGACAATGAATAAGGAAGACCACAGAAGAACTGATGCATTTGAATTAAGATGTTGGTAAAGAATATTGAATGTACCAAAGACTGCCAGAACAACAAACAGATCTGTCATGGAGGCACAGAAAAGACATTCGATAAAATCCAACACCCATTCCTGTTCAGAACTCTCAGCAAAATAGAGATAGAAGGGAAATCCTTCAACAAAACAAAGGGCAGATACGCAAAGCCAACAGCCAACTTTATTGTTAAAGGAGAAAGACTCAAAGCATTCCCCTTGTGAAGGAGAACCAGACAAGGATGCCCTCTATCACCACTTCTATGTAACATTGTATTGGAAGTCCTAGCCAGGGCAATAAGGCAAGAAAGGGAAATAAAAGGCATCCAAATCGGCAAAGAGCAAGTAAAGCTATCTCTATTTGTGGATCACATGATCCTATACATAGAAAATCCAAGAGACTCAGCAGATCTGTCTTGGAGAAAGTACAGCCAGAGTGTTCCTTCCAGCCGAGGATGGCAAAACTTTGCCTCTTGTGTTTTGAACATGTTATCAGGAGGGACCAGTCCCTGAAGAAGGACATCACACTTGGTAAAGTTGATGGTCAGCAAAAAGGAGGAAGACCTTCAACAAGATGGATTGACACAGGAGTTGCATCAGTAGGCTAAAGCATAACAAAGTTTTGTGAAGATGGCGTGGGACTGGGCAGTGTTTCATTCTGTGGTGCATAAGTCAAAACTGACTTGACAGCACTTAACAACAGCAATGGAAGACAGAAGACAGGCCCTACCCCCAGAAGCAGGGAACAGAGTGGAATGCCTGGATGACAAAAGCTGCAGGATCCAGGTAAGGGGAGGGAGACAGGCTATGGTAGTTAAGTTTGTGTTTCAACTTGGCTGGGCCTGGTTGAGTGGCTGGGCCTGGTTGAGTGGCTGGACAGCTGAATATAATTATTCCCCATGGTGAGATTGGTAATTAACTCCATGGTGGACTCTATTGGAGAAGCTGAGTAGCTGCTTTGGGTATGTGGCCTGCTTCCCATATATAAGAAACAGCTTTGGGAGTGGTCTCTATCTCATGGCATGCTTGGACCCTGCATATAGCCATGTCATTGTTCAGCAGCCTGCCACGCTCTGCCAACCTTGGGACTTTCAATGGACTTGAATTCATGGCCTCCCGTGTGGTTTGGTAGCATCAGGACTGTGCCTTGTTACTTTTCAATCTTGGGCTTGTCAGCCTCAGCAGCCAGCAGCTGGCTGAGTGAAGAAAAACCTCTAGCTTCAGTGGGCCAGGAGCAGGAGGCAGAGCTGAAGCCCAAGGTTGGGGGCTTTCACCCAGCTTCTAGAGCCTGGCACTTTGAACTGAGACTTAAAGTCTCCAAACTGTAAGAGAATAAACTCCTGTTTATTTATTTAAACTCTACAAAGTGAGTTCCCTTTCTCAAGCAAACCCTTCTTTGTCTTTTTACAGTAATGGCTCATACAGTATTTGTCCTTCTGTGATTGACTTATTTCACTCAGCCTAATGTCCTCCAGACTCATCCACATTATGAGATGATTAGCATATTCCTCTCTGGTAGCATAGTGGCTAAGACACTTGACTGCTAACCAGAAAGCTGGCAGTTCAAATCCACCAGCCACTCCTTGGAAGAAAGGTTGAGCAATCTACTTCTGTAGTGATACTGTCTTGGCAACCCAAGGAGGGGTTGCTATGAGTTGGGTCTGACTCAACAGCACATAACAACAACAACAACATTTTTCTTTAGTGTAGCATAGTATTCCATTGTGTAAATGCACCATAATTTGGTTATTCATTCATCTGTTGATGAGCATTTAACTTGTTTCCATCTCTTTGCTATAGTGAATTGTGCTGTGACAAACATAGGTGTGCATATGTCTGTTATGTGCTGCCTTTCACCTCTGTAGGATATATTCTTAGTATTGCAATTGCTGGATCACATGGTATTTCTATTTTCAGTTTTTTAAGGAAATGCCATACTGTTTGCCACAATGGTTGTACCACTTTACAATTCCACCAGCAGTAAACAAAAGTTCCAATCTCTCCCCAACCTCAACAGCATTTGTTGTTTTCTGTTCTGTTGAACTTTGCTATTATTGCTAGGGTGAGATGATATCTCATCTTTGTTTTGATTTGCATCTCTCTAATGACTAAAGATCGGGAACAATTCCTCATGTATTTGTTGGCCGCCAGCATATTGTCTTTAGTGAAATGTCTGTTCAAGCCTTTTGCCCATTTTTGAGTTGGTTGTTTGTCTTTTTGGTGTTGAGGTGTTGATGTTTTCTATAGATTTTGGAGATAAGTGCTTTGTCAGATATGTCATAGGCAAATATTTTCTCTCAATCTGTAGGTTCTCTTTTTATCTTTTTGACGAAGTCTTTAGATGCACATAAGAATTTAATTTTTAAAAGGTCCCAATCATCTAGCTTCTCTTCTATCTCCTGTGCATTCTGGGTTATGTTTGATAGTTTGTTTATGTAGAGCCTGGCACTTTGAATTCAGACTTAAGGCCTCCAAAATTGTAAGAGAATAAACTCCTATTTGTCAAAGCATTCCCATTTGTGGTATATTCCTCTCAGAGCGGCACGAAGTAACCAAAACACTGGCACCCCTTTGGGAGGTGGATCGCCTCTTTCTTCTTCCAAGTCTGTCTAAGTCTGGAAGCTCCACTGAAACCTGTCCACCATGGGTAACCCTGCAGTCTCAATTCCTCCAGTCGATTCTATTCACAGCAGAAGGAGGCATATAAAATAAAGATCTGACCATTTTATTCTCCTGCTTAAAACTTTCTGTGGCTTCTTGGAATTAGTTCAATCCCCCTGTCACAGCATTCAGACCCTCCATACTCTTCTGTAGCCTACACTTCTGCATTTGTCTTCAAGAATCTTCTTATAGGATTCACCAGCAAGATGGTGGACTAGGCAGAAAGACTGTACAGACCCTCTTCAACAAAGAAAAGGTAAACTAATTAACACAGACACAGAAGTTAATCCTGGACCCCTGAGCCTTGAAGGGAAGGATATAGAAGTAGACAAAACCCCAACTAGCAGAAAAATTTGCATGAAAATACCAAAAAAGGAGACATACAGAGCTGCAGTCTGGCAACGATCCTGAGCAATCCTGATGGCACAGAAAGCTTGGAGATACCAGAGTGGTGGTAGGACCTAAGAATTAACCAAAAACTCAGCCCTGCTAGCCAGGTACTGCATGGAGGACTGTGCATGGCGGCTGGGGAATAAATGGACAAGGTGAAGAGAAAGACAGGCTGACCTGTGGACTTTTGCCGGTCTGGAGGACACTGCCATTTTGAAGGATTAAAAGTGGTTTGACAAGTTTGGATATTTAAAGAGACAGCACTCTGGCAGATTCCTGGGGCTTGAGAACACATTCTGCTTTCCAGCAACCCCAAGGACACTCCAGACCCACAAGACTGAAAAGATACGATATTCCTCTTGTTACTCTTATACCCCACACCTTCTTGGTGAATAGAGGTGCGGCCATCCCTCAATCCCACCTACCTTCTGGGCCCACAGGAACTCCATCACAGTCTGTGTGCTCAGACGGAGCCTGGGTGCCCTGCCCTGTATTTCACTGATTCTTTTTGTTTTTTCTTTTCCCTTTTTTTAATTTTTATTTTTTTCTTTTTCACTTTCTTTTTTCTGGTGATTAGTCTGCTTGTATTTGTCTGTTTTAAAACAACTATTATTGTTAATACTATTGTCCTTTTTATTATTATTCTTAATCTTCCCCTCCCAGGTCCTGGTTTTCACTAGTTTTCAGCATTTTTTCTTTTCCCTGGTCCTGGTTGATTTTTTTTTTTTTTTTTTAATTAAGGGTTCCCCCCCCTTTTTTCTCATGGTTAACCTTGTTCCTTGTTTTTGTTTCTGCATTTTTCCCATTTTTTTCTTCATTATTCTCCTTCTCTGCTTTTTTTCTCTTAGTGCCCTATCCCCAGATATTACAGGTTTTCTTGTTTTTTCTTCTTCTTTTTCCCTTTTTATTTCTTTGGCTACTGTTCCTGTGTGATTACATGGCATGTTTTTTGTCCTTGTGCTTTTAGTTTTTTGTTTGTTATTCAATTCTAATCTGTCTCTAACTGAGTGGGAGAAAACAGTCCCCATAAGACACAAGGTTCATGTGGGATACCATCAGAAGGAATAAGTTATATGTCATTGGAATTCCAGAATAGGAAGAGAAAAACAAAACCACTGAGAAAATTGTCCAATATTTGCTGGAGGAGAACTTCCCTGATATGATGAAAGATGAGAATATATCCATTCAGGAAGTCCAATGAACCCCAAACAGGACAGATCCCAAAAGAAAATC
>NW_006921756.1:5012408-5028590 GCF_000298275.1 Orycteropus afer afer
AGGGCCATAAGGCAAGAAAGGGAAATCAAAGGCATCCAAATTGGTAAGGAAGAAGTCAAACTATCCCTATTTGCTGATGATATGATCCTCTACCTAGAAAACCTGAGAGACTCAGTCAAAAATCTACTGGAACTAATTGAGATATTTAGCATTGTGGCAGGATATAAAATCAACATCCAAAAATCAGTTGGATTCCTCTACACCAGCAAAGAAATTGCTGAAAAAGAAATAAGGAAATCAATACTGTTTACAATAGCTACAAAAAAATAAAATAAAATAAAATACTTGGGAATAAATCTTACCAGGGGCATAAAAGACCTCTATGAAAGTAAATTGCCCAGTCTTCCTTCTGCACAGTGGCTGGTGGGTTTGAACCACCAACCATCTGGTTAGCAGTCAAATGCCATAGGCACTACGCCACCAGACCTCTTTTGTTCTATACCCAGAATCCACAAATGCCCCCCCCCCCAAAAAATAAACAATGGGAAGAATGTAAGCTTACATTTCAGAGGTTCTCTTTCCTCTGTGATATTGGCACTACTGGTTCTATTGTTTAAGCAGCTTTCTAATGTTTCTTCTTTTCTTTTTTTAATCAAAAATACTTTATTTCTTTTTCTTTTTCTTTTTTCTTTTTTCTTTTTTTTGATTTGGGTGAGGATTTGCGGAGCTGGTTCGCTTTCCATACCTCAGTTCGCATGTGCTGTGTCTCATGACATTGACCACAATTTACCACAATGCAACATCTCCATTGTGGTAAACTGTGGTCAATGTCATGGGACAAAGTGTATGTGGGCTGCTGTATGGAAGGTGAATTTGCTTTGTGGATCTTCACCCAAATCACAATTAAAAAAACAAACAAACAAACAAAAAGAATCTTCTTATAGTCTGACAGTAATTAGAGTTGAATTAATTTAAATTTGCATTTTAACATGTTTTCATTAGGAAAAGATCTTGGGCTCTTAGCATTAACAAATATATTACATTCTGGGCTTTGTCTTGCTGGTGATTGACCTTCTATATACACAGTTTTTCTTCTTCCTCTCTGGACTTCAGTTTCCCCAACTAAGACATTAAGGGTGGGACTAGATGACCTCTCAGAGCCTTTCAAGCAAGGAGGCTTTTAACAAAATTTGATGCCTGATCAGGGGAGTCCCTGGATGGTGCAAATGGTTAAAGCGTTCAGATGCTGACTGGAAGAGTGGAGATGTGAGTCTACCCAGAAGCACCTCAGAACAAAGTCTTGGAGTTCTATTTCTGAGAAACCAACCACTGAAAACTCTATGGAATACAATTTTACTCTGACATACATGGGATCACCATGAATTGGAATTGACTCCATAGCAACTGGTATTAAGTTTTTTTTTCTAATTTGACCAAGAATTCCTTTTCTCTCCCTCTCACCACACAAACATGCACAAACAGAAATATTCTCAAACATTCATGTGTTAATTCATATAAGAACATACTCCCTCATAGTGACCCCTCCTTGGGTTTCTGGTCTGGTATCACTACAGAAGTAGATTGCCCAACCTTCCTTCCAAGGAAAGGCTGGTGGGTTTGAACCTCCAGCCTTCTTTCTGGTTAGCAGTCAAATGCCTTAGGCACTATGCCACCAGAGCTCCCATTTTCATGTACACACTCTCACAAATGTAAGCACACATATTCTCACACACACATGTAAAGACCCATTTTTTTTTTTTTTTTACTTTTTATTGTTATTCTAGTGAAATTTTACAAAGCATATTTGGTTTACATTCAACTGTTAATACATTCTTTGTTTTGTGACACTGGTTACATTCCCCACAGTGTAACAGCTCTCCTCCCACTTTCTTCCTGTGGTAACCCTTTCCCTGTGTCCTTCTGGCTCATGCGTTCCTGCCTCCCTGCCTTTCTGCCTATGAAAATGCTGCCCTTCTGATCTCCCACAGTAGATTGTTCCAAGGAGTGCATTTCCCTGGTGTCCTATTCAGCTCCTAGGACTGTCTATTGTTTGGTGTGGGAGTCAGGCCTTAAGGATGACTGAGGCCATAGCCTGGGGGTTTCATCAGTCTCTATCAGACTAGCAAACCTGGAAAGACCCATACTTTCTCACACACTTTCACTCATGCAAAGACTTGTCTGTCTAGTTTGCCACTGAATCTCCAGCAGGTAGAGCAGAGCACCTAATCAGTCTTTAAACCACATTTGTGACATGAATGAATAATTGAACACACACTCTGACACAAGCATTCACACATATCACATACAATCTAATGTGCACACTCAAGGGCACAGATGCGTGCTTATATACTTTAGACATGCCCTGCATCCTACCTCTCACCCACATGCCCACATTTTAGATCTTCTTCAGGGTCCCTTTTAGGAGCTGAGCTAAGGAAATCCTTTTCTCACATGTCACCCCAAAGGCTCCCTTGTTGTTGCCAAGTTTGGCTCCAGTGACAATATTTAGACAGTGCTCTGTAAACTTCAAATCACTTTATCAGACAATATCCCACTTGATCCTCTCAGCCAACTTGAGTGGGGCCTCAGAGCAGGGATTATCATCTCCATGTTACAGACAGGAATCAGGGAACTGGAGAGGTTAGGCCATTTGCCCAAGGTCACGAAGCCAGCCAGTAAGTGAATCACCGAACCAGAACCTACACTGCCGCCACCAGTGCTCTTCATTGCCTCTCCCAATGACTGTTTTAAGAGGATTATTTATTCTTCAGTTGTTTCCCCTACTTAATTTATTTCTTTCTTTATCTCTTTTTTTATCCCCTGTTTCCGCCTGCGAAGAATTTTCAGCTGGGAATGAGAGGGGCCAAGTTCACCGTCAGAAGAAAAAATCTAAAAGTAACCTTTCCTTGTAAACCCCAGCCAAGATTTCTGCCAAATGAAATGAGAACTCATCGTACTCACACACACACACACACACACACACACAACTTCACACAAAGAACCAATTTAACTTGCAAAAGAAAAAATAGTTAATAAAGTTAATGTCTACTTCTAAGAACAGAGGAAAACCCCTCTGGCCATAATTTGCCAACTAATTAAAATTTTATTTGTGCTGTTTTATGATTTTAAAAATTTGTATCACTTTTTGTTCCTTGGAAGGAGCTAGAAATGTGCAAACCTATTCCAGTTGTCTGAGCCTGGAACGAGCTTGTGAGTCTGTACTGGTATGGACTGGTTCTTTCCCACAACTATGGCACTAATTAGATAGCTGGGGGCTCTATCTGTGGTTTTGGGGACCTATATCTGATGAAAACCCTGCTGGCACCTCTGTCTCCCAACTCCAACAGCCCTGGGAGAGGTGGTAAGGTGATATGACAAAAGCACCAGCTTGGGAGTCTGACTGACCACCACCTCCTCCATTTGGCCTTCTGACTATGGCAAGACAATTAAGTTCACTGTGTCTCAGTTTTCTCATCTCTGAAAAGAGAGGGCTGGAAAGTTCTTACTTGACTTGTACAGACTTGGAAATCCAGGGTCAGTGTTCTATGAGTTTGACAAATAAACAAATGTTTTAACCTTGTTCTTTCATTAAGGCACCCTGATGGTAGAGTAGTTAAAGTGCTTGGCTTCTAAACAAAAGACTGTTAGTTTGAGCCCATCAGCCACTCTACAGCAGAAAGATGTGGCAGTCTGCTTCCATAAAGATTTACAGGCTTGGAAACCTTATGGGGGCAGTTCTATTCTGTCCTATAGGGTGGTTATGAGTTAGAATTGACTCTATGGCAGTGGATGTTTCTGGTTGTTCTTTCAATGGGTACTTTGCAAGGTTCTTTGGAGAAAAATCCACCCCCCTCCTCCCATATGGGTGATCCCTTGATGTGGGTAAATGCATTTCTATTCCAGTTGGCTGCTTCTGACTTCTTCTCAGCCCCTAGTATCTGCCAATACCACTAACCTATTCCTGATGAGATCTTTTCTTTCTCCATATTGTCCTCTGACAAGATCTAGGTGGACCTAGACCACCTTTCTCGTGTGATCCAGAGAAAATACTTGTGGATTTTTCGCCTTAATAAACTCTGCTAGTGCACGCTGCCTTCAGCATAACAGCATCTCTTCACTCTGCTGTTAGAAGAGCTGGTCAGCCAGGCTTTTGCCTTTTATATACAGCAGCGAGAGTCAGAGTCCTGTCCTCTGTGCTCCTCAAATGTAGTGAAAACATCAAACTCTCCCAGTATCCCATTAATGCCACATTTCCCAGGCTTGAGTTAAGGTAGGGTGGGAGTAAACAAAGATGTGCAGTGTACTTATAGCTCTTTCCAGAAATCTCCTATCTAATCTCCTGCTCTCTTCCTGGTCTCTCCCACCTCTTTTAAATGCCAAAGAAAGGGTCAGCAAAGAAACACAAAAGCAGTTTTCTACACCACCTTTTGCAACCCTTGCACAGTGGTCTTGTGGTTCACTTGGGGATGTAATATCCATTATCCTGGAACCTCATGGGAAGTCTGAATTAACACAGTTAACTTTTTAAGATTCTTTTACACTTCTTTTTGTTTGTTTGTTTTAGTTTTCAAGGCAAAATGTTTAGCTGGATTTCGCCATCCTCATTTAATAAACTAGAAATTAATTTCAGAGAAACTAAGAAAGTAACTTTAAGGCACATAACAAGTTAGAATTTGAAACCAGGTCAATCAGATCCCAAAGCCTGAGCTCTTTCCAATCTACTGGGAAGACTGAAGTTTAGTGACCTCTGTATCAAGCAGGCAGCAAGAGTGTGAGCTCAGGCATCAGCATCAAAATCCATGGAGACTGTCAGCTACTTGTTAATACCTAAACATGCTCTTACCCATGAACTCTGTTGATAGGAAGTCAGCCAAGACAAAAGAGCCTTCCTCATGCCCAGTGAATTCTTCCAAAGAATCTAGCAAATAGTCTGACTCTTTAGTGCTTGATTACAACATTGACCCCCCACACACACACACCTCCATTTTTGGTCCAAAGCTTTTGTTTTCTTCCTGCTTTTTCAGTGTTTCTGATTATATTTGAGAGAGACCCTCAATTAACATGACCTTTATCATCACCAACAACACATATTTAAAAAGTATTCATTTGATTTTAGCATCTTCTTCTCTCTTGTTTATGTTTGTGTTTCTACCAATTCTTAGTAATTACTGTCACTCAGTAGAGGTTAGTTGAAAGAATTAATCGGCGGAACAAAGTTAATTTCAGAGTGGATTAGGAGTGGAGGAAGGAAAATGAGAAGAAAAGGAAATGTGTACATAAGGGGTCTGTAACATCCTGGCTCCCTGGGAGATCCTGGATGAGTCACCCTCTGTCAGCTTTAATTTTCTCATCTGACCAGTGGGGCAAAGGGTTCCTGTCTAGTCAACCTTAGAGAGTGTAAGATGAACCTCGGACAAGATCACAGATGTGGAAAAGAATGATGTGGAAAAGAATGAAAAAGTATTGAATGTGTCAGTTTGGTCTGGATAAACAAACCTTCTGACTCAGCCTGGGACTCCTGAGACAGTGGGTTGAGAGGACCCAAAGAACCACTCTATCCTGTGTGAGTTGCAAAAAGAGAGCTCCACTTTCTCAGATAAATTCTCCGTAAGACAGAGGCGTCAGGGCTGTCTGCTCCCTGTCTGGCCTCCTTGTCCACCTCATTTCATGAGACATAAATCCCCAAGACTCCTAGTCATTTCTAATCTTCATCAGTGTTTATTTTTCAGTTGTGTCCCTTTTCTTTTTTCTGCCTTAGAGACTGCTTGCTATTTTATAGGGTTGTGGGCCAGGAGGGTAAGATTCAGCTACAAATCTCACAGCTCTCCCTACTGAGACAGTGGAACAGATGGAGTGAGCTTCAGTGGTCTGAGGCTTAGTTACCCTAAGAAGCCTTAGCCTGGAAGCACTTCCTTAGAAAGTGGAGGTTCTGGCATTCTGGATCTCAGTGTGTCTAGTCCTCAGAGTCCAGAATCAAGAATAGACTGAGGAATGTGCTCATATGGAGATACATAGTATTTGGTTGAATCAGATTCATCTTCATCACTTCTAGGTGGGTGACATGGACCAAACTATTGAATATCCTTTTCCCTCAGTATTCTCTTATTTAAAATGAGAATGATAACAACTACTTCATATGTTGGTTGTAAGGATCAATCCAGATGGCCTAGGGCATAGTATACTCTCTGGCCCATATGAATCATTCAGCACACCTTAATTCTTCCTTTCTTAAGTGGGCCATGATTTTGAAGTAATAAGTTAAGTTTATCTCCTAGCTTCTCTCTGGACCCTCTTGAATATAAGCAACTTGAGAGCAAGTGCTTTCTCTTGTTCACCTGATGGTGCCCAGCACCTAGTATGATGCCTGGCATATTACCTGTATTATTCAATAAATACTGGATGAATAATAAGTGAAACCAAGTTCTCAGTATGATTTGTGTGGTGTTAAACTCAAAAACTCACTGCCATCAAGTTGGATCTGATTCATAGTAACCCTTCCTTGGGTTTCTGAGGCGGTATCACTATGGAAGTAGATTGTCCAGTCTTCCCTCCAAGGAGTGACTGGTGGGTTTGAACCACCAACTTTCTGGTCAGCAGTCAAATCCCTTAGGCTCCGTGGTACCAGAGCTCCTTGTGTGGTGCTGTGCAGTGAATTCCTTTTCTATGATCCTCTTCATGGTATTGAATTCCCACAAATGATTGGGTAGTACTATGCAAATAAGGTACTTATGGTCCACCAAAGGGCTTGGACAGTCTGCTAACACAAATAAGGTGCATGGAACACTTGTCAGAGTGGGGCTATGCAAATAAGGTGCATGGAACTGTTGTAGAGAATTGACCAGTTTTGCCATCCCACTGGGTTTAAAAAGAGCTAATACAAGAGAGCAAGGTACTTCTATCAAGAATAAGAGCCAGGAGCAGAGCACATCCTTTGGGCCAGGGATCTTGTGCTGAGAACCTCCTAGACCCAGAAGAAGGAGAGGGCTGTAATACTGGAAATTTGTAACACTAGAGATGGTGTGAGAGGATGAGAAGTGGTAGAAAGCCCAGCAGAATCCAGCAACAAAGACATGGTGGCAGCAGCACCAGGGGACTGGCCCAAGATGGTACAGTAAGTAAGCTTCCTGGCCCATGGAGTAAGGTGGCTACAGTAAGCTTGCTGACCTACAGAGCAAGGGAACTGAGCACATTCAGGCAGGAGGCTGCTCATACAATGAGCAGAGTGAGGTGACTCAGAGCACTTGGTGGCAGAATGAGGCTTGCCAATTCAAGACAGCTGAGTGACTTCAAGCTGGATGTTACTGGTAGAGTAGAGTGCCTCCTGACACCTACTGGCAGAGCTGAAGAGCTTTGCAGCACTAGTCTCAGAAGGGCAGAGATCAGGCTGAAAGCAAGGGCCATGGCCAAAAATGAGAAGGAACTGAGATGTTGGAAGCTGCCCTGATTAACTGTATCCTATCTTCTGAGTTGTTCCATGTTGATCCTGATCCTGAATTGTAACCTGTTACTTCCTTAATAAATTCCATGATCATGAGTCTGAGCTCTGTGTGGCCATTGCAATGAACTATCAAACCCAGCAGAGATGGAAAGACTGTTGTGGGAGAGATGGCTGGTGTCAAAATTGGTAAAAAGTCAGAGAGTGGAGGTATGTCTGACCTTCACCTCATGGGAATCAGCTCTGGGTTGATGCTGATGGTGGCTCTCTCACCTCCTCCTCCTCCTCCTTGGAAGGAAGATTGGGCAATCTACTTCCATAGAGATAACGTCTCAGAAATCCAAGCAGGGGTCGCTATGAGACAGAGAGGACTGGATGGCACATAATAACAACAAAAATGCTACGCTAATTTCACATGTGGTAGCATAGTGCCTAAGGCACTTGACTACTAATCAGAAGGCTGGGGGTTCAAACCCACCAGCCACTCCTTGGAAGGAAGATGAGGCAATCTACTTCCATAGTGATACTGCCTAGGAAACCCAAGGAGGGGTTGCTATGAGTCAGGTCCAACTCAACAGCACATAACAACAACAACAACAATTTTACATGTGAAGAGAGCATTGTGACAAGGACATACAGACATTCAGAATCAGAAAGGACTTTAGAATAACATACACTGATGTCTTCATTGTTGAGAGGAAGACAACAATGAAGGGAAGGGAAGAGATTTGCCTAGAATCACACCAGAAGTTACAGAAAAGCTGACTGGAACCCAGATCTTCTGATTCCCTGACTAATGCTCCTTATACAACACTATGCTGTTAACTACCTCAAATATAAGAGCAAGGTGAAGAATATAAGGAAAGACAAGTCTAAGAAATGGAGTGCTAAGGAGAAGAAAGTATTTCTGCTTAAGTCTAGAGAGAGAGAGAGTAACAGTGCTGGGATCTAGAATTAAATCTGAAAAAGGCACATCACATGACTGCCAGCAAGAGAATTTCTTTAGCACCTTGAGAACTCTATACCAGCACAGTGGCTTGATAGTGCAACTGACTTTTATCTATGTAGGTCAAAGGATGGAGTAACATTGATACAAGCAGAGGAAGCTTCAGTTTCCACTAGAAGCCAAGCTATCACATTGCTTATTTCAACCTCGGTAGTGAGATCTTCTGTTTTAGTCGTAACCTATATGATGATGCTATTACTACTACCACTACTATTTCTAATGTTATTATTACTACAAACCCAACCCAACCAAACTCACTGCCATCGAGTCAATTCTGACTCATAGTGACCCCCATTGGGTTTCTGAGGCAATAAATCTTTACAAAGTAGATTGCTTTATCTTCCTTCTGCCGAGTGGCTGGCGGAATTTGAACCACCAACCTTCTGGTTAGCTGTCAAATGCCTTGGGCACAAAAAGCAGTTAATAAGTTTTGAATGTTTGTTATGTGTTGGGCACTGTCCTCAGTACTTTGCATAATATATAAACTCAGTTAATTCTCACAACCACCCATTTTACAGATGAGAAAAATGAGACACTGAGAAGTTAAGTAATCTGTCCAAGATCAACCCACTAAGAAATGGATGAACTAGCATACAAAACTCAAATATCTCATCTGGCATTAAAACCCATCACAGTCTGTTCTCACGTCTCGCCTTTTGATGTCATTTTGCTTTCACTGAATCTGAACAGATTTTTCCTTGTTATTCAGACATGCTTTGATCACACTTCCCACTCCTCCATGCTTGCAAATATCCTAAATAAAATGCTATTCTAGGCCCACTGCTAGGGACTGGAGATAGAGACATGAGACAAGGTGCAGTCTAATGGGGAGAATGATATTTAAGCAGAATATTACAAAATAGTGCTTTAAGTACTAAAGATTAGTGTGACCAAAACATTTGGGGAGTTGGAGTGTGATTTGTAGAGGAGGAACAGATACTTGTGCTGGGTCTTGACATTGAGTAATTGTGCACTAGGCAGAGGAAGGGCAAAGACATTCTAGCTGAGAGAACAGGAAGTGCAGACTCATGCAGGTGCAATATAGAACATTGAGGGAACCATGAAAACTACCATAAGAAGGAATCTGGGGTTCATAGTGGAGAGGCACAGAACGTAGGACAGGAAAGGGGACTTGAAATCAGTAAAAGACCAGGCTAGGGATTAGAGCTTTATTTTGAAGGAGCTCTGGTAGCGTAATGCCTAAGGCACTTGACCGAAAACCAGAAGGCTGGCGGTTCAAACCCACCAGCCACTCCTCAGAAGGAAGGTTGGGCAATCTACTTCCATAGTGATACTGCCTCGGAAACCCAAGGAGGGGTCGCTATGAGTCAGGTCTGACTTGACGGCACATAACAACAATAACAAAGCTATGTGAGGCTTTCAGAATTGAGACTTTCATCTCTCCCATGTTGACTGGCATGCTTAATAAAACCTGCTGATGAAACTATTTGTCAAAGCTTTTCCACAAAACCAGGAAGTATATATAGGTCATTTCTGTTGAAGGCCCAGCCAGCCTGGGCCACGGCAGAAAAAGTTCTTTCTGCCCTCAATTTCCGTCAAGCTGGGACTTCATGCTTCTGGCTACAGATGGTGTTCCTGGCTCCATGATGTGCTGGGCTAAGACTTTCTGCCAGCCCCCCTGAGCTTCCTCTGAAATCTGAGATTCAGCCAGCCCTGGCTTCCTGACAAATGCCTAAATCACTTTCACTACTCTGAAGCCTATCCGCCTTCCCACCACTCACCACAGCCAGAAGGTTCTGTAGCCAAGTTGACATGGGTCAAACCTCAAAAGCTCCAAACTCTAGGAGGTGCGGGGCCAGGACCAGGGCTCCAAGAGACCATGGGACCATTTTTACCCCTGGTAGAAGAATTTCCCAAATATACAACCATGAGTATTTTTGATAACTCTGGGGCCTGCTCATGAACATAAACTCTCTATTTTATTTTGCTATTTATAGTCACTTGAAAAATAAATAACACACTTGAGTGGAGGTGTTAAATTGGTCTTAATGGCCTACTTAGGCCCTGGGAAGACTGCTGAGGCATGACCACTCTGAACATTCTGTAAAAGAGCTTGACTGTCTTTCCTTCCATCCTGGGTCTACAGTGCTCTTTCCGTATCGTGTGTTCACAGCTGAGGCTAAGACCTCTCTGACTTCCTTTATCCAAAAGCCTCTAGGAAGGTATGGGAAATAATCCAGCATCTTCCCCTGTCTTAGAACCATAGTATTTTAGAACATAAACTTCTTTTAAACCTAGACTATTAATATTCAGAACATTCAGGTTTTAAAATTGTGGAAAACTTGAAATTCTAAGCTATCTTAAACTTAGAAATATTAAGGGATAAGAATATTAAAACATGAGCAGCTCAGTTTGAGCCTAGGCCTCTGTCTACCACTGAGGTTTAAAAAGGCTGGACATATTTAGCATATTGAGATGCGTATGTGGTAACGAAGAGTCCCTGGGTGATGGAAGTGGTTAACGTGCTCAGCTACTAACTGAAAGGTTGGAGGTTTGAGTCCACCCAAAAGTGTCTTGGAAGAAAGGCTTGGCAATCTACTTCTGAAAAATCAGTCATTGAAAACTCTCTGGAGCACAGTTCTCTGTGATGCACATGGGTTGCCATAAGTTGGAATCGTCTTGGCAATAATTGGTTGATTGGTTGGTGGGGGAAGGTGGCCATTTGATGTTCAGCAGTAGACAGGTTGATGTAGCACTTGGCAAGGGAAGGGTAGGAGCAGATGCAGTAGTGGGACACAAGCCGTGCTATCATCTAGCTGACCAACTGTGTTCTTGAAGACACAAGACACCTATTACAAATTTGGGGCATGGGGAGGTGGTTGTTGTTGCTAGGTGTCATCGAGTCAGTTCTGACTCACAGACATCCTGTATACAACAGGATGAAACACTGTCTGGCCTTGTACCATCCTTACAATCATTGGTATACCTGAGCCCATTGATACAAGCACTCATTGAGGGTCTTCCACTTTTTCGTTGACTCTTCTTTACCAAGCATATGTCCCTCCAGGTGACGTGTACAAAGTACGAAAGATGAAGTGTCACCATCCTTGCTTCTAAGCAGCTTTACTTCTTCCAAGACAGATTTGTTTATTCTTCTGGTAGTCCACAATATATTCTTTGCCAACACCATGATTCAAATGTATCAATTCTTTGTTCTTCATTATTCATTGTCCATCTTTCATATACATGGAGTGACTGAAAATATCATGGCTTGGGTCAGGTACATCTTAGTCTTCAAAGTGACAGGTGGATAAGAAGTGAAAATTTGAGTTATCACTGTTATGTAACCATATTTATTTCCTGAAGAAATTCAAGCTACACTTTGAATTCAAGACTCTGGCTTTAGAATTTAAAATTCTGACGCGTCTAGAATCTTTGGCTCTCAACATTTAGACCAGAAGCTAGAAGCTTAAAGATGTGGATTACTAGAATTCTACAGTTCTAGGATATTACAGTCTGAAGAGGCCTAAGAATGTATACAGTTTGTCCCTCCCCTAGTAGAATGGGGTTGAGGGGGTCTGGGCTAAAGAAAACCTGTTGGAGGCTATCCAATTTTTGTGGAGTATCTATAACATCCAAAGCTTGAGCTGGGCATAGTGAGAGATGAGGGAGAGAGAAGCAGCAGCACATGACTGCCATTAACAGTTCTTGTTGTTATGTGCCGTCAAGTAGGACCTGACTCCTAGCGACCCCTCCTTGGGTTTCTGAGGCAGTATCACTACGAAAGTAGATTGCCCAACCTTCCTTCTGAGGAGTGGCTGGTGGGTTTGAACCACCAGCCTTCTGGTTAGCAGTCAAGTGCCGTAGGCACTAAATAGGATCTTGATTTAACGTTGTTCAATGCAGTTAACAGTGAACGAGATTCCTAACCCAATGTTCCAACTTTCTGTTAAGGAAATGGCAATCCAGAGAAATAAGGTGATTTGTCCAGTTTGGTAAGTAAAGAATGTTTCTCTAGGTTCAGAAAGAGAATGTTCTAGAATTTCGTGGGAGATCCTTAAAAGTATCTTTCCCTCCTTCTTCCATCTCTCTCAACATACCCAAAACAAAACTCTGGCACATAGCAGGTATCATTAAAACCTGCTTGAATTGATATGACATGCACATGATTTGGACATTTAAATTGTATTTGGTCAAAGCTAAACAATTATATGTTTAAAAATATATACATGGTAGAAAAACATTGGACATAAAAGAGTTTCTACATCTCCCTAATCAACAATGCTGAATGCTGAAAAGAGGAACAAAAGAGGGAGGAAGAATGTGGGGGAAGAGCCTGAGGGAAAAAAAATTGCTAACTTCAAGATCTGGCTGACCCAACTCCTAATTCCCCCAAGAGGGATGTCTTTAAAGACTTGTTGACCTAGCTCAGTATGCAGCTTGAAGTTTTCTGGAACCACAACTGCCCCTACCCACTCTCCACTTATGAAACCTCCCTCTCCCTCCAAGCTCTAGGCCAATCAGCAAGCCTCCCTCCTCCCAGCAACTCCCTTTGACTTTTCTGTCTGAGTAAGTGGTTGCCAGGAAGTTGGCCTAAAGCTGAGGACAAAAAGGCATTAAATACCCTACATTCTAAAGTGAACTGCTAATAATTGGAGTCAGACACCTCCCTCAGACATAAATAAACATCCCATCCATCCCCAATCTTTACTCCCACTTTTAAGTGCCCCCCTCACCCAGCCCCCAATCTGTACAAGAATATGCATCAGGAGAGAGAGGGAAATTTGTCATGGTCATTGTGGGAAGTGCAATGTTCATAGAGATTGTACCCCCTTCCCTTCCCTTCTCCCCTGACTGAATTTAAGTGAGAGAAGAGATTCCGAGACAGGGACCCTTAGAGATTGGGGTGCCTGGGGAAAGAGGGGACTGGTGTTTCACTCTCTGGTTAGAGCCTACTGACGTGCTGAATCCACAGGCTCATCGCAGACTTGCATAGCATAGCATGCACAGTAGAAAATGGAGATAAAGTTCTAGGAAGACCTTTTCTTCTATCCACTGGAGTTTGAAAGCACAAGTGAACCAGAAATTGACACTTGCTTCTTTTGCTTTTTAACTACTTATCGAGGTATAATTGACACACTGCAATAATTAAAGCATACAATTTGATAAGTGTTGGTATACAAATATATTCACAAAACCATCTCCACAATAAAAATAGTGAATAGATTGGGTCTATTATCTCCAAAAGCTCCCTTTGTAAAAGTTTGCTCCTTTTCAATTGCTCCCCCATCTCATCCCACACCCACTCTCCTGATTAATCCCAGTGATATGCTTTCTGTTACTATAGATTAGTTTGCATTTTCTAGAACATGTATTCTTTCTGTGACTTCTTTCACTCGACACTATTGTTTTGAGCTTCATCCAATTTGCTATGTGCATCAGTAGTTTATTCTTTTTCATTTCCGAGTAGCATTCCATTGTATGTATAAACAACAAGTTATTTATCTGTTCACTTGTTGATGAATCTTTGGAGTGTTTCCAGTTTGGGGCTGTTGCAAATAAAGCTGCTATTCATGCTCTTCATGTACAAGTGTTTGTATGGACATATGCTTTTGTATATCTCCAGTAAATACATGGGAGTGGAATACCTAGATCATATAGTAATTATACATTTTAAGATACTGAAAACAATATTTTTGGAATTAGCTGTACCATTTAACATTCCCACCAGCAGTGTATGAGAGTTCCATTTTCTCCATATCCTTTTCAACACTTGATATAGTCTTAATTTAGCCATTCTATTAGGTATATAAAGAGCTCTGGTGCCCCAGTGTCTAAGGCATTTGACTGCTAACCAGAAGTTTGGTAGTTCAAACCCACCAACCACTCCATGGAAGGAAATGAGGCAATCTACTTCTGCAAAGATTTACTGCCTTGGAAACCCAATGAAGGTCGCTGAGTCAAAATCAACTCAATGGCAGTGGGTTTGGATTCCTTTTTTTGTTTTTAGGTATATAGTGGCATCTCTATATACCTAAAACCAAAAAAAGGAAACCAAACCCACTGCCATTGGTCTGACTCGACGGCACATAACAACAACAACAACAACAGTGGCATCTCATTATGCTTTTAATTTATGTTTCTCTAATTACTTATAATGATGAGGATATTTTAATGTGATTATTTTCTACTGATGTATCTGTTCAAATCTTTTGCCCATTCAAAAAAATTGGGTTGTGATAGGCAGAGACAAGATGGCATCCTGGTGACATACGCCATCCAACCCCTCTACAACAAACATCTGAAAAAACTAAGTGAAACACATACAGCTAATGATCCTGGAACTCTGAGCATAAAATGAGAAGATAAAGAATTAGATTGAATGCTGATTGGAAAGAGAGATGGAGAAAAAACAGTGATGGGAGAGAGACGTGAAGCTGGGGCCTGACTAAATGTGGCCGTTTTGAGACACAGAAAGCATTATACACGGGTAAGGAGAAACCAACTCCTCAGAATCCACACTGGGATGGAGACACAGCATAGACAGATCTGGAGGGAGTACATATACACTGGATCTGGGAAAGGAAAATGGGCAAGATTTCCAGTGGCACAGATGACCACAGAGTGAGGAGGAAGCCAGTTAAGGGAGATGAAACAACTCACTACCAGTGAAGACTAGTAATTTGGGTTAAGGGGCCACACAAATGAGAAGGCCTATGGGGT
This sequence comes from Orycteropus afer afer, assembly GCF_000298275.1. NCBI lineage: Eukaryota > Metazoa > Chordata > Mammalia > Tubulidentata > Orycteropodidae > Orycteropus > Orycteropus afer. The sequence goes on from NW_006921756.1 coordinate 5,027,474, forward strand.
GGTGGTTGGAGATGCTGGACTCTTGGCAGCCTTTCATCTGATAAAGTCTGGGCAGAAACCTGATAATTACCTCTGCACCAGGCCCATACCAGTGAATTGCAACAAGAGAAGTGTGTTCTCTACTTCCCCATCCACACCTTCTTGGTGACAAGGGGTGAGCCACTTCCCACCCCCACTAACTTGGTGGCTAGGGATGGCCCCTGGACACCCCAACCTGACCACTTCCTTGGACTATCTCCTTACAAGCAGCCCAGCCACCTATCACACCATGCCCCAAGCAGACAGAGCCAGAGTCTGCAGCTCTGCCTCCCTGTGACTGTGTCATTGACAGGGCTTCCTCACACTGAATGCAAGACATGCATCACCGTGTTCTCCTCTGTTGGAGCTGCTAGCCCATGCCAGGCGCTTGCCCCCTCCACAGGCACAAGCTCCCACAAATCACATCACAGCCCCCCTGCTGCCAATGCTGCTAGCTGACCATAACTGCAGCTGCTCTTTTTTTCTTTATTCCACTTTTATTCATTTTTATTTATTTCTCACTCTTCCTCTTCTTCTTTTATTTTACTGATCTTTCTATGTATCCATCCCTGTTTTTTTAAATTTTTCTTTTTGTGTCCTGTCATAACTACTACAACTACTACGTAGCACCTCACCCAAAGGGCGAGTACCACCCCCCATTTCTGCACCACTAAATCAATGACAGACAGTGGACATCACCAGCTCTTCCTATTCACAGCCCCTCTTCATGACCAACAAACAGAGGCCTATATCCACATTTCCACGAGTTACTCCACCCACCCAGAGTCATGTGGGGAGCACCCCAGTGATGCCAAATTAGCAACCAATGCATTCCTGCCCTCAAATGCCCAAAGAAAAGCAATACAAAAAATCAGGGTGAAACAAACCAACACATAATCAACAAATAAAAACAACTCCAAAATGTTTCAGAGACAACACAACTTCAATTCAAACAAATAAACAAGAAAAGAGAGCACAAGCAACTGATCAAAATAAAGAACCAGGGGTGGGGCAAGATGGCGGACTAGGCAGAAGGATTGCACAGACCCTCTTCAACAAAGAAAAGGGAAACCAATTAACACAGACACAGAAGATAATC
>NW_006921756.1:5032630-5051987 GCF_000298275.1 Orycteropus afer afer
CTTGACTCTCTGCAATTGTTTTCTGTCTCTTGCAACAGGTCCAGAAGTATTGGGCTGGTCTCAGAAGAGTTGCAAGACTATTGGAGCTCCTAGTGTGTGCTCCAGAGTGGCCTCTGCCCTGTGTATGGTACCAATGGTCCTGGAGGCTTCAAAACCCTGGACACATCACTGACTCCCCCTGGTCTATGTGTCTGACTGCACATAGTCTGCTTTGTTTCTCCAGTGAACATATTTCTATGTTCTATGAGGGAAGTACCATCCCTCAACCAGCCCAAAGTACCACAAAAGCCTTGATTTATGCATGCAGAGGCCACCAGGCCCCTTGTTCCCCACAAACTCCACTGAGAGGAGTGTTCATCAGTATTGAATCTCCATTACTTGCCAGAAAAGGACAAAACTGAGCATCTACCAGGGAGAACTTACTGTCTTTTGACCCATGGAACTCTGCCACAACAGGTTTCAGGTTGTTGGGGGCCAGGCCTGCCTCATACACCCAGCCTGCATCAAGAGTCACAGCATCTGCTCGTTTATCCTGAAAGAGGACAGACCAGACCAGCATGAGGCCCTTGCTTCCAAGGACCAAATCAAAAAGTTAAAACCATTGCCATTGAGTTGTTTCTGACTCATGGTGATTCCATGTGTTACAGAGTAGACTGCTCCCTAGAGTTTTCTTTTCTTCTTTTTTTTTTTGGAAGATGGGACAATCTACTTCCACACTTCCATAAAGATTTACCACCTTGGAAACCAATAGGGGTCACTATGAGTCAGAATTGTCCACACAGTTTTTTTGACCTTAATCTTTATGGAATCAGGTTGCCAGGTCTTTCTTCCAGAGTGCCATTGGATAGATTCAAAGCACCAACCTTTAGATTAGCAGCTAAGCACAAAAGATCATCTAAACCCAGGCAAATGGGGATGAGTGACGGGACCAGAAGAACCTTCAACTTGGCCATCCTATGTGTGACACTGCCTGCTTCAGCTGACCCAACCTTCAAGAGGACCCTTAACCACCATATTCCTATTCTTCCTGCATAGAGGAAGGTTGGGTTCTTTTTTTCTTTTCCCTGGTAATTCCAAATAAATATTAATTCAAATAAATAATTTCCCATTTGTGTTCTTTTTATTCATTTATATTTAAAAGAGTTTTGTTATTTTTGAAAGCTGCGAGTCAGAATTGACTCGATGGCAGTGGGTTTGTTTTTTTAGTAATGCTGCGATATTGAATGATATTACCTCACCAGATATTCATTTTTGCCTAGTTGGTACTGAAGTGTATTTTTGTAAGATCTCATTTATTTTATATGATATAAAACTTTCCATTTCTAAAAATGTTATTATTTAAGTAGATCTATAATTTTCATTATTCTATGGATATCTATATCCATTACATTATAGATAGGTTTGCATATATAAACCAAAACCAAACACATTGCCGTTGAGTCAGATCCAACTCATAGCAACCCCTCCTTGGGTTTCCAAGGTGGTATCACTACAGGAAAAAATTGCCCAATCTTTCTTCCGAGGAGTGGCTGGTGGGTTTGAACCTCCAGCCTTCTGGTTAGCAGTCAGATGCCTTAAGGACTACACCACCAGAGCCTATAATATTCTAGAAATTTTAAACCATTGTGGTTGCTCCTAATTGTTTTGCTATAATTTATATCACTCTAATGAACATCTTTTGAGGAATTATGGTGGCACAGTGATCAAGGCATTCTGCTGCTAACCAAAAGGTCAGTAGTTCGAACCCGTCCACTGCTCTGTGGGAGAAAGATGAGGCAGTCTGCTTCTGTAAAGACTTACAGTCTTGGAAACCCTAAGGGGCAGTTCTACTCTGTCCTAGAAGGGTCGCTATGAGTCAGAATTGACTCAATGGCAGTGGGTTCTGTTTTTTTGTGTGTGAGGGAATGAACATCTTTAAGGAATCCTGGCGGCACAATGGTTAAGCACTTGACTGCTAACCAAAAGGTCAGTGGTTTGAACGGAGCAGTGGCTCCATGGGAGAAAATACCTGGCAATCTACTCTCATAAAGATTAAGCCTATAGAAACCCTATGGGCAGTTCTACTCTGTCATACAAGGTTGCTGTAAGTCAGAATCAACTCAGTGGCACACAACAAAAACAATGATGAGTATCATTGACCTTATATTCACTTCTGATTAATTGTTCTCTTGAGATAACATCATAAGAGTAGAAAAAGAGTATTAACGGGTACATCTTAATGGCATTTACTGCTTATTTTACTATATCATATTTTCTTTATTTGTATTATTAAGTGCAATCTGACATGAAGACCTTTGGAATTCAGTGATGTGTCCAGGATCCTTAAAAATTATACAGCGATTTAAAATAATAATAACATTTGTAGAAATGGAAAAGTTCATATAAGTACCAGCTATGCAAAAGTGAACATAGTTATATGGTGAGATGGCATTATAGACTTATTTTTATTATATTTCAAAACCTTTCAAAATGTTGTATTTTCAATTCAATTACAGTTATTAAGGAAGAAGGAAAATTTCCTTGTTATTATAATTTCTTTGTATGAATAATATGTTCATGGTATTTTTCTTATGCATTTCCTATTAAGCTGAATGATTTCTTTTTTAAAGCACATAAGTATTAATATTTTCTCATTATTTGAAAATATATTTTAGTCTGCTGATTTCTAATTCATTTTACCTTTTTAACTATTTTACTTTCATTTATTTAAATTCTTTTAAAATTATTCCTTTGTGATGATGTATCCTGTTACTTTACTGTTGCTGTCTTCATTCTTCCACATATCTGATGATCTATTTCATTTATCCTAATGTCTTAATAATATCATTTTATGCTTAATTATTGATTCTACCCAGAATTTATGTTAATATATGATACAAAGTATTGCTTTAAAATTCTTTCTGGAACATAAAGGTAATCGTTAGAACTTCAACAGCAATCTTGTGACAATGAGGCAATCTTAAAAATGGAAAGCCAGGATTAAGGATACCACAATAGTATAAGAAGGCTGGAAAATATATTATCACATAGATACAACAATGGAAATGGACTTTTTGTTAGTTAGTTTACTGATTAACAGGTGCTCAATGGGCATAGACTCATCTAGATAAGGTTGCCAGCTAAAATAATTAATAATTTTTTTTGTATAAGTATGTCCTAAATAATGCATGGAATAAATACTAAAAATATTTTGGTTGTTTATCTGAACTTCTGATTCAACTGAGTTTCCTTATATTTTTATTTATTAAACCTGGCATCTGTGGAACTTATTCTAATTCTAATTCTAATTCTAATTCAATAGATGTAGATTAGGAGGACCCTGATTATTCTGAAGTATGTCATCTGTGGAAAATATTTAGAACAAAATCTATGTCACCCACCCTCAGGAATCACCTTTCAGCCAAACAACAGGCCTATAAAGTGAACAATCACATCCAAGAGGAATGTACTCCTCAGAATGGTCGATCATATGAGACCAAAAAGACAGCATTTGCGCAAAAAATAAAGGTCAGATGGCAAGAGGGGGCAGAAAAGAGGGACGGCTGGAAATGCGGATCCCAGAGTGGAAGTGGGAAGAGTGCTGTTACATTCAGGGCATTGCAAGTAATGTCACAAAATAAAATGTGTATAAATTGTTGAATGGAAAGTAACGTGCTCTGTAAACTTTCACCCAAACCACAATAAAAATAAATAAAATAAAATAAAAAAATAAAAATAAAGAACCAGGAAACGTCCCCAAGGAAGAACAAGTAATAGAATTACCAGATAAGGAATTAAAAAGATACATATCCTTCCAAGAACTTAAAAGAACCACAAACAAAATTAAAGAAAACACAGAAAATAACCTAGAAGAATTCAGGAAAGCAATACAAGAGCAAAATGACAAAATAAATGGACAATTAGAAATCAAACCACCAATTAGAAAACCAGAAGATTAACACTGTAATTACAGAGATAGATAACACATTGGAAAAGCAAATGATTAGAATCAAATTGACTAAGAACAGATTGGCCAACTAGAAGACAAATTGTTGACACCAGTCTGTACTAGGAAAAATCAGAAAAAAAAAGAATGAAGAAACTTTAAAGGAAATAATCTATGTGTGGTTGCAATTCCATAACAGAAGGAGTAAAAAAAAGGCAAGAACAAAACAAAACAAACAAACAAAACAAAACAAAACAAACAAACAAAAAAAAAACAGAGAAAACTAAGACTTACTGGCAGAAAAATTCCCTAATACGAAAGATGAAGAGATATCCATACAAGAATTACAATAAACCCCATACTGGATAGATTTCTAAAGAAAGTCACCAAGACATATCATAATAAAACTTTTCAAAACCAAAGACAAAGAAAGAATCTTGAGAACAGCTCAGGAAAAATGAAATGTTACCTACAAAGTGCAACCAGTAAGGTTAAGCTTTGATTTCTCAGCAGGAACCATATAGGCAATAAAGCAATGGGATGATGTATGTAAAACCTTAAGAGAAAAAAATTGCCAGCCAAGAATTATAAATCCAGCAAGACTGTCCCTCAAATATGATGGTGAAATTAGAACATTTCCAGAGAATCAGAAATTAAGAGAATTTGTAAAAAAACAGACCAAACTTAAAAGAAATGCTAAAGGGAGTCCTTTGGACAGAAACCAACAATGGAAGACAGCAACCTAAGATTAATACATATGACAACATCACCCAGAAACCAGCCCAGAAAAGAATTCCCAAAATAAAAATAAGCTTTCAAGACTGAAAATAGAGAACCAGAGGCATCAATCTGCAGATGACAACATGTATAAAGTAAAAAAGGAATAAATATTATTACTACAGAACTTCCAAATGGAGACGATGCTAGGATGATATCAATATAGAACACACTGTTTCCAACTCGTTGTTATTGTTAGGTCTATTGAGTCAGCTCCAACTCATAATGACCCTATGTACAACAAAATGAAACACTGCCCGGTCCTCCACCATCCTCACAATCCTTGCTACACTTGAGCCCCTCATTGTAGCCACTGTGTTAATCCATCTCATTGACAGTCTTCTCCTGACCCTCTACTTTACCAAGCATGATATCCTTCTCCAGGGAATGGTCCCTTCTGACAAGATGACCAAAGTAGATGAGACTAAGGCTGGCCATTCTCGCTTCCAAGAAGCATTCTGGCTGCACTTCTTCCAGGACGGATTTGTCCTTCTGGCAGCCCACGGTATTTTCAGTATTCTTCTCCAACACGACAATTCAAAGGCATTAACTTTTCTCTGGTCTTCCTTATTCATTGTCCAGCTTTCACATGCATATGAGGTGACTGAAAATACCATGGCTTGGGTCAGGCACACCTTAGTCTTCAAAGTGACATCTTTGCTCTTTAAAACTTTGAAGAGGTCTTTGGCAGCAGATTTGTCCAGTGCAATGTGACATCTGATTTCTTGACTGCTGCTTCCATGGGTATGGATTGTGGATCCAAGTAAAATGAAATCTTTAACAACTTCAGTGTTTTCTCCACTTACTGTCATGTTACTTATTGGTTCGGTTGTGAGATGGATTGACACCATGGCTACATGATGGGCTCAGGTATAGCAAGGATTGTGAGGCTGGCGCAGCACCGGGTAGTGTTTTGTTCTGTTGTACGTAGGGTCGCTGTGAGTTGGAGATGACTCAACAGCACCTAACAACAAGAAGTTATATAAAGAATACACTTATAACAATATTTTGATTCTTTTTAAAATTGTAATATCTGGTTTTGGTTCTTAGGTAGCTTTGATTGATTGATTGATTACTCTCCTTACTATGGGCTGCGTATTCATGCTTCTTTGTGTGTAATCTTTGTTTACATGCCAAAGAGTCTGATCTTTTTGGGTCTTGCTTTTATGATTTCTTTAGCAGATCTGGAGCAGTGCTCAACCACAGCGAATTATTCTTTTACTGAGCAAAACCTTCATGAATCCTCTACCCAATGCACTGTGAATTATGAATTTGGTCAGTCTGGCTGGGGTAAATAGGCACTATTCTCTGCCCTGTGTGAGCACTGGACACTATTTTCTAATCCTTTCTGATTGTTTTTCCTTGGCCTCCACTGTTTCCATGCATTCATCAGCACTCTGCTGAATACCAGAGGAAGATCTTCTGCACATCTCCGGGGTTCTTGCTCTGTGTGGTTCTTTCTTCTTTCGCACTTGTCCTGTCAACTCAAACCCCCTTGGTCTCCCTCCAAGCTCATCTTCACATCCTAAATTCAAGGAATCTGCTAGCCTCCACCCATCTCCATGGAAGATTCTCTTTCCTTGCACCACAGCTTGGAAACTCTCACATGGCTGTGAGCTGGGATAGTCATTGGTTTTATCTCATTTGCTTCTTTCTTTCTTTTTCTCACCCCACTCAGGGTTCACCATCCTTTGTTGTTTGATGTCTAAACCAAAAATCAAACTCATTGTCATTAAGTTAATTCTGGCTCATGGTGACCCCACATGTGGCAGAGGAGAACTGTGACTGACAAGATTTTCAGGGCTCTGGTCTTTCTGTCACAGGTTTCCAGGCCTTTCTTTTCAGATGTCTCTGGGTGAATTTGAACTGCCAACTTTTGGGTTTTTTGGTAAATGCTTAACTACTTATGACACCAGGAACTCTGTTTGATGTCCAATATCTTGAAAACTGTGGTTTCTTATATTTTGTTCTATTTATTTATGTATCTTTTTGTTTCTGGCAGGAAGGTAAATCCAGTCCTTATATCCCCCCATCTTGGGCAGAAGTATATTATCCTGGCACCTGATTCCTATGGCATATTTCTGATCTCTGGAAGCTTGGAACAAACCGGTTCTAAAAGGAGAGCAGGGACTCTGGTGAACTTTTTATGGAAAGTAGAAAATGCTCTTCTCTGTGTTCTCTCTGCCCTTGGAGACATAGAAAACCTCCATATTTCTTGGGCTTCATAATAAGGAGAGCACAGAAGTTAGAGGAGAAGGTGGGAGCCTTGATGGCTGTGGACTAGCAAAGCAACATCCAGCCATAGGGAAATCTGGGCTACAGATTGCTAATAGGACAAAGGGAGACATGGCTAGGTCTCTGTGGGATTTGCAGTGATGGAGGGGGCTGGCATAAAGATAAATGTTGTTCCTCAAAAATAACGCTACTCCATATGCCACACTGTCTATGAGGAGACAGACATAGTGCCACGGACCACCAGCAATAGAAGCAATAGATCAAGCCAGGTAAGAGTAGGGATGCTTTCTCACCAATGACACAAAGCCACCTATTTAAGGTGACCCCTGCTATCCTTCTTATGCTCCCTCCTTCCCTCAACATAAGAGGCACTAGACCCAGCAAAGAAAGGAAGAGGAGTAAAAGATAAGACCACACCCTTTCTCACCCCAAGCCCCTTAAGTATAAGCCTGATCAGCACCAAAGGAAGTAAAGAAAATGATATTGAAATTAGATATGAGATATGAGTTGTGAATTGGACTGTACTGGACTAGTAACTGAATTTGACAGGAATCTATGGAGTCTGCCTGGAGGTATTGTTAGGAGATGAGATTGAAAGACGGGTTAAATATAGAACATGCTTAAATTCGGTGACTGGAGAAATAAATTGAACATCTTATATTTACACTTTCATGAATTCAGGTTTCTCAATAAACCAGTTACATCTAATTATTTCATTTGCTTCTCACAACTCATAACATAAAAACTGAGGCACGGTTGAATTGCATAAATATACTCGTTCCCATTGATTTGTTTCTGACTCATAGCAACCCCACAGGACAGGATAGAACTGCCCCATAGGGTTTTTAAGGCTGCAATCTTTATGGAAGCAGACTGCCACATCATTCTCCTGTGGAGTGGCTGGTGGGTTTGAACCATCAACCTTTCAGTTAGCAGCTGGGTACTTAACCACTGCACCAGCTGGGCTCCTTTACTTAAATATGCATGCAAAAAATATCATGTGTACTTCTATCAAACAAACAAACAAACAAAAAAAACCCAAACTCACTGCCATCGAGTCGATTTGGCTCATAGTGACCCCCCTCCTTGGGTTTCCGAGGTGGTATCACTACGGAAGTAGATTGCCCAACCTTCCTTCTGGGGAGTGGCTGGTGGGTTTGAACCACTAGCCTTCTGGTTAACAGTCAAATGCCTTAGACACTATGCCACCAGAACTTAATTCCTTTGCTCTTACTCATGTTTTCTCAAACATTTGCCAATGTTACTTTTTTGTTTTTTTCCCCTTTTCCCCAGACCACTTTGTCAGTCTATCCCCGAATGAGATCAGGACAGCTTAGCTGCTGGAACAGACTTGGATGATGAAGGGGGATATTATGGGAAAACATTACTTAATGTGATAATATTTTTTAAATGTTATTACATCACATAGACCCAAGCAGATGAAATGTTGGATTGAGCCTCACAGAACCGTGTCTAGGTGAAAGAGACCAAGCAGGTGAGTAATCTTGGACAAGTCATGCAATGTCTTTGTGCTTTAGTTTCCGTACATGTAAAATGGAAATAAAACAGTACCTATTTCATAGGGCTGATGTAAGGACAAAGTGTTAATAATATACATAAAGCTTTGATCAGGATCTCTCATATACCCTGCCTTGATTGAGGGCTAACTCACTGCCATCAAGTCGAATTTGACTCACAGAGACCTCTCCTTGGGTTTCCAAGGTGGTATCTCTACAGAAGTAGTTTGCCCAATCTTCTAGTCATTAGTATTCTCTGCCTTCTAGGAACTTACCTGGTAAGTTCCTTTCCTTTCCACTACTGAAACTAAATGGCCAAATGGAGCCCAAACATATGTATTTCTTTTCCTCTTCACATTTTCACTAACTGCTGCCTAATGCCTTATCTCCATCAGCAATCCAAGACACATCTTTGTTTAGCAAAGTCTCCTTTTCCCACTCACAAGAGGAAGAAGGGGAACTTTGTTATTTTTAGAGAGAGCCCATATTTGTCTAAGTACACCTCTGGTTACATTTCTGGAAGATATCACAGCACCCACCACCACCCATTGCTGTCGAGTTGATTTTGACCCATAGTGACCCTAAAGGACAGAGTAGAACTGGCCCATAGGGTTTCCAAGGCTGCAGTCCTTCGGGCAGCAGACTGCCACATCTTTCTCTCACAGAGCTGGGGGTAAGTTTAAACTGTTGACTTTTCAGTTAACAGCGGAGCGTTTTAAGCACTGCGCAAACAAAGCTCCTTCGAAGGTGTTAGGGTGGGGATTTAAGCCCAGCTCTACTTGACAGCTGCCCTCCCAGATTAGAAATCGGTTCCATGCTTTGCAACGAGCTTGTGGACCTATAGAGTCCCTGCAGTACCTTCTGTGTGCACCAGGCGGCAGGTGCTGTTAAAAAAAAAGAAAGAAAGAAAGAAAGAAAGAAACCTAAGTCACTGCCATCTATTTGGATCCGACTCACAGCGACCACTCGGTCTGACTCGATGGCACATAACAACAACAACATCACTACGGAAGTGGATTGCCCAATCTTCCTTCCGAGGAATGGCTGGTGGATAGGGACCTATAGCAACCCTTTACTACCGGTTCTACCAGTGGCTCTGAGCACCATGATCACCCTGAGATTTCTACTAAAGGAAATCCCTCGGCCCCGCCCCCAGAGAGTCTGATGCAGTGGGTTTGAAGTGAGACTCAAACACACGCTTTTTCATTAACTTCAGTTTGTTTCAGTAACCTGCATCTGAAAGCCACTGCTTTATAGCATCCCAGAGAATCCTAGACACACACACACACACACACACACACACACTCCTGGAATTCAGAGCATGAGAGATTTTTCAGTGTGTCTGAGTGAAAAGGGACCTTAGGACTCACTGATGAAGCATTAACACGGGGGCTGAGGTCAGAGAGAATTTGCCCAGGGGCAGAGCTGGAACTGCATTTCAGGGCCCCCTCCTATTCTCCCTATCCCTGCAGACCACAGCCATGCACAAAATGCAGGGATTCACATTTATAATGCAGTCATTTCCCCACTAACCTGAAGAGCTGAGAACACTTTTTGGGAAGAGACTTAAAGATCATCTTCCCTTGGTCAGTGCCTTTAGCTGCTATTGGAATAACTTTCAGCCCCCAAGAATTAAAAACTGTGTGGAACATGTTTTAGCCTGAATCAGATTCACACCCAGCATCCTGTCTCCAGATGCAGTGTTTCTAATTACGCTGTAATGTTGCCTCTGCCGTCCAGGGGTATGCGCTCCCTGTGTCCTAGCCCTGCCTCCCCGTGGTCCACACTCCTGTCTTCCACAGGGCATTCCATGCAAGCTATTGACTGAGTCCTTGGGTAAACCAACACCCTCTCTGAGCCTCAGCCGTCTCCTCCTCTGTAAGACAGGATGCTGATTATGTGAGAAAATGTGCGGCCATTTTGTATGCAATTATAGAGAAATGGAGTTTATCTTTTCTCTGTACTCAATCTGTCTTTCAACATGTTTAAGTCAGACAGTAGTTTCACAGAGGCCAAAAACTCACTAGCTCACTGCCTTTGAGTCGAATCTGACTCACAGCAACCTCTCCTTGTGTTTCCAAAGCTGTATCTCTACCGAAGGAGATTGCGCAGTCTTCTTTCCAAGGAGTGGCTGGTGGGTTTGAACCACCAGCCTTCTGGTTAGCAGTCAAATGTCTTAGGCACTATTCCAACAGAGCACCCCAAGGAGGTCAAGGACTCAGAAAATCTATTTTTACAGAAGAACAAACTGGGTCCAGAAGGTAAATTATTTACACAGTGAGTTACTATGAGGGAAGGGTTAGGACCTAGGTGTCCTGACTCAGGCCCTTGTTCTCTCCGCTGTATCATAATCACACTGTCCTGTAGCCTTTCCCAGAAAGCCTCTTAGTATTCTAAGTATTTCAGATTAATAATGTCTTCACTCTCCCTTCCTCCTTCCCTCCCCAACTTTCTCTTCTATCATCATTTAGAGAGCATTTGCTTTATTTTGGGCCCTGCATGGGGCAAATTCTAGTCTATTCCTTAGGTTTGCTAGGAGTCAAAATCAACCCTATAGCAATGAGTTTATTAGATTTCTGCTAAAGAGCCTTACCAATAATAGGTACTGTAGTGGTTTCCTTGCACTACCATAACAAAGTGCAACAAACTGGGTGACTTAAAACAACAGGAATTTATTCACTCACAATTTTGGAGGCTAGAAGCTGAAATCAAGGTGTTGGAAAGGTTGCTTCCTTTTAAAGAGATCTGAGGGAGAGGCTGTCCCATTCCTCTTTCCTAGCTTCCGTTGGTTTCCACAGTTCTTGGTGTTCCTGGCTTGTAGATGCATCATTCCAATTGGTGCCTCAATTGTCATGTGGCCTCTTTCCCTGTATGCTTGTCTGTCTTCTCTTCTTATAAGAATATAGCCATATTGCATTAGGGCTCAACCTAATGAATTCATCTTAACTTGATTACATCAGCAATGACCCTGTGTCCAAATAAGGTCACCTTCACAGGTATTGGAGGTTAGAACTTCAGTGGATCTTTTGGGGGACATAATTCAACCCATACAAAACCACTGACATCAAGTTGATTCCGACTCAATATCGACCCATCTAGGAAAGAGTAAAACTGCCCCATAGAGTTTCCAAGACTGTAAATCTTGCAGAAGCAGACAGCTTTATCTTTCTCCTGAAGAGCATCTGGAGGGTTTGAATCACCAACCTTTTTGGTTGGCAGCCAAATGCTTTAATCACTATGCCTCCAGAGCTCCTTAATCAACCGAGAAAAGGTACTAAATAATAATAGATGGTTTATTTATTCACATTAATTTACATATTTAGCAATAAGCACTTTCTTTGTGCTAAACCCTTTTCAGGAAGCCGTGAGGGATCCAAGAGAAGCAGAGAAAAGACATGGTCCACCATGCCAAATAGTTGACAGTTTGTGAGGAGAGAGTCCATACTCTCTCTCTCTCACACACACACACTATGGATGATCAGCATCCAGGAGAAGGTGCGGTGGATGTTGGCACTTCTGACTTACAGTAATCGTGGCAAGAGATTAGTCTGGTTTGGGGTTGAAATGCCGAGACATCAGACTATAACTGCTGCTTCTGTTTTTCTGCCCATCTTTGTGATAGTCCTTTCTCAATCAAATCTCTTTACTCCTTTATCTCTCTCCATCTCTCTCTCTCTCTCTTTTTTTTTTTTTTTTTTTTTTTTCTGTTTTTACATTTTATTGTGCTTTGGGTACAAATTTATAAAGCAAATTTGTTTTACATTCAACAGTTCATGCACATTTGATTTCACACCCAATTACCATCCCCAACCATAACAAACTCTCCTCCCCTCGCCTCCCCGTGACTACTCTCTCTCTGTGCCCTTCTTATCTATGCATTCCTGTCTGTCCAGCTTTCCCTCTATATGAATACTGCCCCTCTGGTGTCTCATGGCTGATTGCTCTAAGAATAAGCTCCCTAGAGTAAGTGAGTGCATCTCCCTGGGGTAGGTGTTCTGCATGTAGGTCTTTCTGCCTTGGGCTGAAAGCCATTCCACAGAAGTAAGTCCATTTCTAGGCCCGAAGGGCAACCCAGGGCCATAGTCTCAGGGGTTCCACCAGACTCTATCCAACCAGTAATTCTGGTCATTTTTGTGTTTTTGAATATTGTTCCACATTTTTCTTCCCACTCTATCCAGGATCTCCAGTTTTGATCCCTTTCCAAGTGGTTGGCATTGATAGCTGGGCACCATTTAGTTCTTCTGGTCTCAGAGTCATGAAGGTTGAGGTCCTCATGATCCATTTATCCTTGGACTAATTGTTTCCAGATGCCTTTGATTTTCTTCACTCTTCTTTGATTCAGATGACAGGAGACCAATAGTTGCATCTTAGATGGCCACTCGAAAGCTTTTAAGACCCCAGTCACTACTCACCAAAGTAGGTTGTAGAACAAGATTTTATGTATTAGGTAGTGCGATTCAAACCCACCAGCCACTTCTCAAAGGGAAGACGGGGCAATCTACTTCCATACAGATACTGCCTTGGAAACCCAAGGAGGGGACTCTATGAGTCGGAACCAACTCAATGGCAGTGAGTTTGGGGGTTTTAGAGTTTATGTTGTGCCAATGGAGTATGGTGTTCCCTGAGACTACAGTCACGAAGACAGGCCCAGTGATTCTCTCTCTCAAGGTGTTTGGTTGTCTCTGAGAAGTTACTCCAACTCTGTCTTCTTTTGCTTCTGTAATGAATGTGGCTAATTTTGTAGCACAAGCAGGTATTTAAGATTGTCTTCAACCAGATCTATCCTTGGTCTAGGGTATATTCCTGTTCGCCTATCTGCACCTGATCTTCTCACCTGTCTATGCATTTATCCATAGCCTGGTGCATGTACTTGTATTTGCCTCTGTTGTCTCTGTCTTATGTGCATGTTTCGGTGTCTTCCTTTCCCCAATGTCATCATGCTAGTCAGAGGCTCTTTCCATACCATCCCTCCCCTCACCCAAATCAACATGTGAGCCCCCACTGCAATTAGTCTGAACTTTTCCCTTTCCTTCCCTCCCACCCCTGGTAACCAACAAAGTGAATTTCCTTCCCTAAGTAAATCTTTCCTTGACTTTTTACAGTAATGGGCTTATACAATATTTTTCCTTCTGCGATGGACTTATTTCACTCAGTATAATGTCCTCCAAATTAATCCACATTGTGAGATAATTTATTTATTCTTCATTATTCTTTAATGTTGCATGGTATTCCATTGTGTGGATGTACCATAGTTTGGTTATCCATTCATCTGTTGATGGGCATTTAGGTTGTTTCCATCTCTTTGCTATAGTGAATTGTGCTGTGATGAACATGGGTGTGCATATGTCTGTTTGTGTTCTGTCTCTCACCTCTTTAGGATATAGTCCTAGTAATGATATTGCTGGATCAAATTGTACTTCTATTTTCAGTTTTTTAAGGAAACACCATACCATCTTCCATAATGGTTGTACCATTTTGCAGTCCCACCAGTAGTGTATGGGAACTCCAATCTCTCCGCAACCTCACCAGCATTTGTTATTTTCGGTCTTGTTGAACTTTGCTATTATTGCTGGAGTGAGATGATATCTTATTGTTTTGATTTGCATCTTTCTAATGGCTAATGATCATGAGCTTTTCCTCAAGTGCTTATTGGCCACCAGTATATCTTCTTTAGGGAAGTGTCTGTTCACGTTGCTTGCCATTTTGTAATTGGGTTGTTTGACTTTTTGATGTTGAAGTTTTCCTTAAGTTTTGGAGATAAGTCCCTTGTCAGATATGTCATAGCCAAATATTTTTTTCCAATCTGTAAGTTCTCTTTTCACCCTTTTGGAGAAGTCTTTCAATGCACATTAGAATTTAATTTTTAAAAGGTCCCAGTAATCTAGCTTCTCTTCCACCATCTGTGCATTCTGGGTTATGTTTGATGGTCTATTTATGCTGTAAATTAGGGCTCCTAGATTTGCCCCTATTTTATCTTTGATGAGCTTTATAGTTTTGGGTTTTACATTTCAGTCTTTTAATGAAACTTGAGTTCATTTTTGTGTATGGGATGAGGAATGAGTCTTGTTTCATTGTTCTGCAAGTGGATATCCAATTTTGCCAGCACCATTTGTTAAAGAAGCTATCTTTCCCCCATTTAATGGGTTTTGTTCCTTTGTCAAAGATTAGTTGTCGATAGATGGATGAGTCTATTTCTGGGTTTTTGATTCTGTTCCATTGGTCTATCTGTCTATCATTATACCAATACCATGCTGTTTTAACTACTGTGGCTGTATAGTAGGATTTGCGATCTGGGAAGGTGAGACCTCCCTCTTTGTTTTTCTTCTTCAGCAGTGCTTTGTTTACCTGAGGTCTCTTTCCTTTCCATTTGAAATTAGCAATTAGTTTTTCCATGTCCTTAAAAAATGTTGATGGAATCTGGATCACACTCCCTTCTTTTTTTCTACCTTATGTGATAGGTTCTGTCTTGGGCCCTCTTTTCTTCTTGTCTTACTCTGTATTGTCTTCCTAAGGTATCATCCATTTCCCTGCTTCAGTGGTCGTCTATCTCTTGATGGCTTTTAAATCTTTATCTTCAGGGAAGAATGATATTATGAATTTCAAACCTTTATATCCAAAATGCCCCCCGAACATCTCTGATCAGATACCTCAAATACCACTTGTCCCAAACTGAACTCATTTTCCCTCCAATCTACTTTCTTCTTTGAGCTCAGGTGCTCAGTCAGAAACCTGGAAGTCATTCTTGACTCCTCCCTCTCTATCATTCCTCCAGTATTCCGATGATCATAATATTCTTGGAATCATGGAATTTAAAAACTCTAAACATCCCTCTGACAGATTCTCTTCTCTCCATCTCTACTTTTTCTGCTACTGTCAACATTCACCTGGATTATTATAGCAACTTTTTACTTAACTGGTCTACTTTCAGTCATATTCATGCCAATGAGTTCTCCACACTGAATCCAGGGCAATTTTCTTAAACAAACAAATAATATGACTTCATCACTAATAACCATTTAGTATCTCCCATCTGCCTACAGGGCAAACTCCATACTCCTAAAGGTGGCCTCTAAGTCCCTTCATAAATCAAGTACCAACTATCTTTCCAGACTTGTCTTCAGTCCTGTGCCTCAATTTGATCTATTATCTTCCAGCCACCGTGGGTTATTTGAAGTTCTCTGGCGTAGTCCCTAGGGCATTTGACTACTAACCAGCAGGTTAGTAGTTCAAACTCACCAGCTACTCTGTGGAAGGAAGACTGGCTAATCTACTCCTGTAAAAAATTTACCACCTCGGAAACCCAAAAGGAGTCGCCGTGAGTCAGAATTGACTCGATGGCAATGAATCTGGTTTTTAGTTTTAAACACACGCAACGCAGGCATAACTCTCTGCTTTTGCCCATGCTGGTGCCCCTGCATGAAAACTCTTGCCCTTCTCCACCTGCCCACCTCTTCTCCACTATCTCATCCCTCTGCTCTTATTGCAGCTTACATGTGAACATGTACTCATATCCCCCTTTTTGTCAAGGACTTCTTGAGAGCAGCCATTGTGTTTGTCCCTTTTCTGTATTGCCAGTGCCTAGCACTGAACCTGACATAGCATATTCTTAAAGTCATTTATTTAGTTGAGTTTGGTCACATGTTTTCCTGCAGTTTATGATCTTTGTGGGTGATGTGATTCAAAACATACTCCTTCCTTGGTCCTCACTGGATTGACATCAGGCCGATTTCACCAGCCACTGAGTTAATTACGCAGGGCATGAATTCTTCTAGGAAACCTCCCCCAAACTGCCAAACACTCCTTCAAATGGTGTTGCCAAGAATCTCGAATAGGCTTGAGGGAGGGGACCCCCGGAGAAAGAGTTTTTGCATGTTCCTTTGAGGCCAACACCTAATCACTGTCCCTCTTCAAATGAAAAATGGAGAACACACTAGCTAACTGTTGTTTAGTGACCCCAGCCCCCACCCCTTTAAAATAAACACTCTTTTCAATTAGGAAGATTTGTCACTGGGGACAGTAATTCCGTGTCCTACCAAAACAAACACAGTTGTAATTAGTTTTATCCAGGAAGAAAATTAACTCTGTTTATCTTAGCATAATTAATCATTGACCCCTTTTCTGTCCGGGTGGCTTGGGGGAGGGTGTGGGAGTAGGGGGTTATGATCTACAGCAAAGGGGCATTCTGAGACCCATCCATCTCTCCTCTTGGTTACACAGCTGTTTGTATGAGTTATTTGAAATAATATTCCTGGCCAAGTGTTATAGAGCTGCCCCAGAGCTAGACTTGGGGAAACACTAAATAAGACTGTGATTTTATGGCTTTAGTCTGCTGACAATTTTAGATGAGTACATATCAGATGGGAGTAAGGCACCCTCAAACCCTGAGATTTGCTTGGCTTCTGTTGTGCCTTTCACCTTGACCCCCAAGAGTCTTGGAGATGGAGAAGGACCCACAGGCAAAGAGATTTATTCTTGGTTATGGGGGAGAGGCTATTACCGCAGTTAGAAGAGCACAGGCTTCAGAGTTTGATGGATGTGAGTTCCAGTTTTGACTCTGACATTCTCAAGCTGTGTGACCTTGGGAAAGATACCTTATCATTCTGAACCACAGTCACCTCCTAAATTGAAAAAAAAAAAAAAAAGTAGGGGAATAAGGAGGACAAGCCAGAATTAATAATCAGTGTCTTCAGGAATGTTGTGAGGATTAGTAGTGAGGTGTCCAAGTCCCTAGCACAGGGCCTGGTACTAAGTAATTATTCAATAAACAGTAGGTTTTGTTATTCTTGCATGAACTAACCTGAGTGTCCAGGGCTGGAAAAACACCCAGAAAGTCTTCTCTCTTTATTTTAATAGCTCCTGCAACTCATGGAGATCTTTACTGTGTGCTGAGGTCTGCATTAGGCCTTGGAAAGAAAAAGAGGAATTAATCATGGCCCCTCTCTTTATGGAGCTCATAGCCTAGTGGGAGTGAGGGTAGGGAGACTTATCCAGATAGTCTCAATATGTTACAATAAATGCTAGGTTGGACACGCAGGAGTGAGATCCCCCTGGTTGAGATGCAAGCAGAGGTGGAAGGAAATTTGATTTCACATGTGCTGGATAATCCAGTGGATGTATGATATCTCACTTAATCTGCATGATAACTAAAAAATAGGCACAAGGGAGGGGGTCCAGGGATCGGGTAATTGAGGCTCACAGATGTTCAGTCATTAGACCCAATTGTGTAACTAGAAAATGGTGCAGCTGGGGAGTGAACCGCATTTGTGTGAGGCTGGAGCCTGGACTTTGTCAGTTTCATCTCTTGGAGGTCCTGGTGAGTTTCACTGGCTCATCTCCTACACTAATACCCCAAGTTAGGGGACATTTAGAGCAGTGCAGCTTCCATGGTCAATGTCAGGCATTCCCAGAGTTTAAATTGTAGCTTCTTGAGCCTCATCTCATGCTCTTCTGAATTAAAATCTCTTTTAATTTTAATTTTAGCAACTCTCTAAGGTGATTCTTATAGTCTCACCATCTGTTACTGTCATAAAAATCTATGTTTTGCTAATGATGTTGAAATAGCTACTTCCAAACTAGTACTTGGGGTAATACTGAGGGGAAGCTGTTCTCTAGGTAAGGGAAAAAGAGAATAGTGACCCCAAGGAGCCCCTTGTCCTGAGATGAAATGGATGAGAGAGATGGAGAGGGAAAGTGAGATGGGCCAGGGCCCCTTGAAGATGGCCTAATAATGAGCTCATACTAGGATGAAGATCTCTTGCTGCCAGAAGGAGAGAGATGAATGAGTGCCTGCTTTGAGCACTAACCAAACCAGTTGCTGCTGAGATGATTAAATTATTCTGCCTCACAGTGATCCTATATGTATGGAGTAGAGCTGCTCCAAGGCTGTGACCTTTCAGAAGCAGATTGCGAGGCTTTTTTTTTTTTTTTTTTTTCAGAGGCATCTCTGGTGGATTTGAACTATGCATTTCAAAGTCTCTGTTAATAATTGAGTGCTTTACCTATTTGTGTTACTCAGGGACCTTTGAGCACAAGGCTACTCCCTTTGGTGAGCCAGTCCTGTAAGAACTAGCTTTAGGAGCAGTGGAGAGCCACAGGTCATGTGTTGGAGTAGAAGAGAGTTTCAGGGTGAGATGCAGCACCTCTACCCACTGTAGATGAGGAGCAAGATCATCTTTATTGATGCAGGATGTGAGGCTTTTGTCCTTCCAGCCCTAGCAGGGAACTGGAACATGGTGGAGTCAGTGGTGCTGCAAAAGACTCCACTTAATGGGAGCAACTTCAGATTCTGAAGGCAATAAGGCTCTGCTTTCTGGGCCATGGGAGACCCTGGCCCTGCAAGGCTGGACACTCAGACAGCAGGGAACACCGCACATACTGAGAAGCAGCTTAAGTTAACAAGTTATACAGAACTGTGTCCTGTATCCCACCTCTGCCAGTGATGAGCTGTGCAAATTTGGTAAACTTCCTTCCCTTCTCAGTGCCTTGGTTTCCTCATCCATAAAATGAGGATAATAATCTGTCTTGAAAGATCTTTTTTTTATATTTTTACTTTTATTGTGATCTGTCTGAAAGTTTCCAGGGCAAATTTGTTTTCTGTTCAACATTCATACACATTCTGTTTCACGATATTGACTGCAATCCCTACAACATAACAGCTCTCTTCCCACTTATTCCCTGTGGTTACCTTTTCTTTGTGTCCTTCTTTCCTATGCATTCTTGCCCTTTAAGCTTTCTGTGCACAAGTGCTCCCCTTCTGATCTCCAGTGGTTGATTGTTCTAAATGTGCACCTCCCTGTTGTAACTGTTAAAACCTTAATGGTCAGAGTTAAGGAAGATATGGCAAGATGGCGGACTAGGCAGAAAGACTGCACAGACCCTCTTCAACAAAGAAAAGGGAAACCAA
>NW_006921756.1:5055605-5063684 GCF_000298275.1 Orycteropus afer afer
ATCTGCAGCCTATACAACTATGAGACCAGAAGAACTAGATGGTGCCTGGCTACCACTGTCATCCACTTGGAAGGAGATCTATGTAGGAGACCCTTGATAGGGAGAACAATGTGGAACAAAACTCAAAATCATTTGGAGGGGGAAAAAATGGGGGGGGGGACCAGGTTTGCTGTCCGATAGAGCCTGGTGGAACCACTGAGACTATGGCCCCTAACTGCCCTTCAGGTCTGGAATTGAACCCACCCTGTGGTTTTCAGCCAAACATAATATAGGCATATTAGTTGAACATTTACCTCAAGCAGATATACTCCTTGGAGAGGACAATCATGGGAGAAAGATGGGCTGCTTATGCACAGGGAGACAGCTCAAGGGGCAGGAGTGTATAGAGGGATGGACACTGGGAACAGGTAACTATGGGGAGGAAGTGGAAGGGGAGCTGTTGCATTTTGATAAATTGTGGTCAATGACATGAGACAAAGTATATGTGAACCGCTGTATGGAAAGTGAATTTGCTCTGTAAATCTTCACCCAAAACAATATAAATAAATAAATAAATAACAGGGGGACAAAAAAAACCTTAATGGTCAGTCTATTGTTTGGCTGAAGGTTAGCCCAAAAGGGTGACCAAGGGCCATCCTCTGGGGAGTTTCACCAATCTCTGTCAGACCAGTAAGCCTGGTCTTTTCTTTGATTTTTAATTTTCTTCCACATTTTTTTCCCACTCTACCCAGGATCTCCAATTTTTATCCCTCTTGAAAGACTTTGTGAGCATTAGGTAACTACTTTATGTTCATTATTTTATTTAATCTTCATGGCAATCTTTGAAATAAAGTTATAATCATTCTCAGTTTTACAGTTGAGTGAAACTGAGAGAAGTTCAGGTGACTTGCCCAACATTACACAGCTTTTTAGTAACAGTGAAGACTTAAGCCTGGTTTCATTTTATTCTAAAATCTTTTCTTTTGAGCATATCATATAACATTACTTTTCTAGGAATGAATGAATTTGCTTAAAAATAGTCATCAGGCCTCTGAGGTTTTTCTGACAACTGTAATTGCCTCCTTGAAACTGAGTTTAGCTCCTCCTATGATTGCTCCCATTCCAGTACACAGTCCTGCCAGCCTGGGTCTGGGACATATGCTTTTGTCATGTGTGGGGGCTCCTAATTCTGGAGGCTGTGCAGTACAGTGGCTTTGAGACCAGCCTCTGGAGTTGGGCAAACCTGGGTTAAAATCTTGCTCAGGGAACCCTTGGACTGAAGGATTGCCATGAGGCAGATACTGTCTACTGAGGGGGGCCCTCAGGATCCTAGGTTTCTTGAGGACACATAAGAAGGGGCTTAAAACTTCTGAAGAACTGCCTTATACTCTCTCCAAGAGGCTGCAGCCAAGAGATAAGGGGTCATGTCATTGCAGTTCAAGATGGAGTCTGAGCTTTGTGGGAAAGGAACGGTGGAGGGTCTCACAGAAATGTTTTCACAATTTAAAATCTTCTAGTTAGAACATTATATGCAGGACTTAATCAGCAGGAAATCCAGACAGGGCTCATTTTTCTCATTGCTGCTCTAAGCAGTTGCCTGGACTCCATTCCCTTGTGGCTCTACTCAGTTCAGCAAACAACTATTAAGAATGTACTGGGTGCCAGGCCCTTTGCTAGGGACACAGAGATGAGACAGGGATAATCCCGGGACTAAGGAGATTTTTAGCTCTCTGGGACTAGGTGGTAAGGCAGTGGGAAAAAGTATAAATATGTTTGTGCACATGCATGAGTATGTATGTGTGTTGCTATGTGTATGTGTGTGTGAGTGAAGTGGGAAGGACAAAGGAGATAAGAGGAAAGAAGGAAGGAGGGGAGGGATGGATACATCAGCATGAAAGTTTTTTCTCACTTAATAGCGCTGGGAGAGATCATTCACTCCATGTACAGGTGAAGGTCAATTCTGGTGGTGCCTGGCTAACAGTAAGAAAATCACTTTTAATTTGGGAACTGGTTTGCATTTGCTCTGGTGGCGTAGTGCCTAAGGCATTTGTCTGCCAACCAGAAGGCTGGCGGTTCAAACCCACCAGCCACTCCTCAGAAGGAATATCCCTACTTCCATAGGGATATTGCCTCAGAAACCCAAGGAGGGGTCACTATGAGTCAGATCCAACTTGATGACAGTGAGTTTTGAGTTTTTTGAGAAAGAATCCAAGTATCTTTGAGTAACTGATTTTTGAGGTTGAGAGAGCTAAGATCTGTGAGTGCTGGTTAACAGATAGACATCAATTTGTGAGTTGGGAAGAGGGATGAGAGGGAGAGAAATGGGACAGTGAGAATAAGATCCTCTGGTGGAATTGGTCTAGTTTTCTGCACAAATGCCCAACTATAAATATCTAATCTTAGGGAACTCATTTGTGCCATTGATGTGAGAACTATCTGGTACCAGAGGTGGCCATAAGGTTAATGGGAAATAGCAGGCTAACCTGCCACTCCCTGGTTTGTATAATCTCAGTTGGCAGTGACAAGGGTACAATATTCTGATTCTGGCACATAAGGAGGGTCCCCTTGCCCTCAGCCTTGTTGAGACCATACCAAATACCTATCTTCCAGTGTGGGAAACAAAAATTGGAGGAGCTTTTACTAAACCAGAGAAGAGTAGTATTTGGTTGAAATCTGAAGAAGAGAGGACTCAGGGACACATATCTTTGACTCCAAATCTCTGAAGGCCAAAGGCAAACACAATGGTGGAGAGCCAAGATTAAGCTCAAAATGGGGAGAGGCTTTCGGACAATGGGCTCCCTTGTGAAGCAGTGAGTCATAAACCTGGGAGGGTTCAACAGAGGCCTGAGCACTGCAGCAGGGCTGGGCAGTCAGGGAGGGGCTTAGGCAAAGGTCAGGCAATGACCCTGTGGGTTGGCTTGGGCTGCTGCCTCGGATTCCCTGATTAGGAAGCTATCTGGTGGGAAGATTGATGAAGAACAGCGTCATGCTAGATAGTACTCCACTTATAAGTGGAGGAATGTAAAGTTTACAGTTAAACTTTATAGGACAGTCCTTATAAGAGAGGCCCCAGAATGAATTCCTACCCACAGCAGAGGTGCATGTTAAGGATACTCTGAGGCTCAGGCTTTCCCTGCTTTATTTGGTTTATCATGAAAAGCAAAGAGAATAGCATGAAGATGAAAGAAAAGAGGGAGGGGGAAAAAAGAGAGAGTGTGTCAGAAAACAAAATCCACCTTTCATTGGGCACTTGGCTCCAGGCATATTACCACACTTGGCCCCATTTAATCCTCACACAACCTTCTGTACTAGGTACTACTGTTACTCTGTTTACTATGGTGTGAGGTGAACTATTAGTCAATAAAACCCCAGATGTGCCTGGTTACAAAGCCTATTCTATCCTGGTCACAGCCCAGAATCTCACCTTCAAGGTTGCTCAGAGGTGATTTCTTCAAGCCATCACCACTCCCTTGGAGGGCCTGACTCCTGCAGCCTGCTGCCCTCTGCTTGTGCAACCTGTCAAAAACCAAAACCAAACTCACTGCCTTCTAGTATGGTCCAGCTCATAGGGATCCCTCCTTGGGTTTCCCAGGTGGTACCACTATGGAAGTAGATTGCCCAACCAACCTGTGGGATTATACAAAAAAGAGTGGAGCTCTTGGGGCCCTCTTGTGGTTAGATTGGTCAGAAGCTGCTTGTTGGAGGAGGCGATGGTTTTTAGGCACTCTGAGAAAATCACTGCAATGGAAAAGGCTTGACAGACCAAAGTGGCAGGTACATGTTCCAGGAATGGGGTCTTCTGGCACAGAATAAATGCTCAATACAAGTTTGATGAAATATTGAGTGAAGTAGAGGCATGGAGGCAGGGGTGGGCTGTCATGTGAAGAACAAATTAGTGGTAAAAGCTTCTATGGCATTGCCACCAGGCAGGCAGAGTGTTGCTTGGGGCAGAAGTCAGGGTTCTAGATCTGGCTCTACCAGTCACCTCTGGGGATCTTGTGCAAGTCACCCTCCACTAAAGGGGTCAAGGCCTCTGCTTATGAAATCATGGTGTTGATTTTTATCAGCAGTGCTCATTCTAGGCTGCACTTATTAACCATCTAAGCTCTGGTAGCGTAGTGCCTAAGGCACTTGACTGCTATCCAGAAGGCTGGCGGTTCAAATCCACCAGCCACTCCTCGGAAGGAAGGTTGGGCAATCTACTTCCATAGTGATACTGCCTCGGAAACCCAAGGAGGGGTCGCTATGAGTCGGGTCTGACTCGACGGCACATAACAACAACAACAACAAGAAGCAGTCTTTAGAAATACTGATAACTGGGCCCCAGCTATAGAAATCCTGATTTAAGTGGTCTGAGATGGGACCACTGTTGTTTTTTAAACACTTCCCAGGTGGTTCCAATGTACAGCCATGACTGAGAAAGGCTTGGGTCATATTTCTGGACCCTTAAATTTCCTGTTGGCTGTGATTCAGAGGTTTTTTTTTGTTTGTTTGTTTTTTTCCAGAAATTTCACTAAATGTAATTTGTATCCTGTAGTAGCAGATAATGTTACTTCTCCATTAAAACGATGGGCTGAGATTTCTCACCAATAAACCTAAAGATAGATCTCGATGTTTGTATCCATAAGGTAACCCCAACAATAGGCAATGGGAATATGATTTATTCTCCAGCCTCCAATGTAATTAAGGGTTCATTATAAAGAAAGCTGTGCTATTGAGATGCAAATTACTAATGGCAGTTTACCTTAGAATTACCATTTTGTTAAGGTTACTATTGTGATGTTTCAGCACTTAAAAGTGCATTATTCATGTAGCAAACACGGGAAGCCCACTGGGAGAGAAAGGGCAACATACTCAAGAGAGGATTTGCAGCCTCTGGACTTTGTCACATTCACAGGAACTATTACTTCATTCCCTTCTCTGTTTGTTCTCCCTGCATTCTATGCTGACCTGTGTGAGAAATATAACCCTGGTGGGGAAAAGAAAAAGGAAAAACAATCTGTAGCTACTCTTCATACTCACCACTTAGAGCAAGTTGTTCTTATTTGAAATATCCAAAGGGCAAGAATTACTTTGAGGCATTTCTCTAATGTTTCCCTGCTGGAGAAAGCCAAGCTCCGAAAGGGGAAAGGATGTGAAGAACATTTTAGAATGCTGAGATGTGCCTGCATCTGGCGGCCTGGTCTGGCCACCCTGCCCTGCATCTCTCCTAACGGGCTCTGGTTCGCCACTGAGCGAGCATTCATCGAGAGGCTGCTAAATGGGCCCAGATGAGGCTGTTGCCAGATGACATAGGCTCTGGCTTGGATTAGCAAGAAACAACATGGAACAATAATATCAGTAACAAGAACCACCATTGATTGAGTGCTACCATATACCAGATGCAAAGTTGCATATATATAGCTTAAATGACCTCCTTTACCAACAGTTCAAGGTATTAAAAAAAAGGCCACATTGGTTTTGCTTCTTATTTAATTGTTCAAGGTCTACTTGCCTGGAGTTTTCCAAGACCATTGCATGCTATAGAAGGTTTAGGGCTGCTTCCAAATATACTTACTCTACTAGAGAAATTCTAATATATATATATTTCAGCACTTTATTGTGCTTTAGGTGAACGTTTGCATAGCAGAATAACTTTCTAATCAATAATTCATACACAGATTGGTCCATGACATTGGCTGCAGTCTCTGCAGTGTGTTAGCACTCTCTGCATCTCCTCCCTCAGTTCTCCATTTCCATTCATCCAGCTTCCCTGTCTCTCTTTGGTTTTGGGCAAAAGTTGCCCTTTTGGTCTGGTCTTGCATAGTTGATGGTTCTAAAGACCACGTTCTTCACTGGTATTGTTTATTTTACAGGCCCATCTATTATTTGGCTGAGAGGTAGCCTCTGAGGTGTCTTGAGTTTGAAGTTAGAAGGTTGTCTTAGGGCAATAGTCTTGGTGGTTCCTCCAGTCTCTTTTAAACCAGCAAGTCTGGTCTTTTTTATTTTTTAATTTTTCATTAACAATTTATTATGGAAAAATTTCTAATACATGCAAATTAGAGAAACAGTATAATGAAAGTCTGGCTTCAATAATTACCAACTCATGGCCATTTTTTTTTTTTAACTTTTTATTGTGATTTGGGTGAAAGTTCATAGAACAAATTCAACGGTTCATGCATATTTTGTTTTGTGATGTTGTTGTTGTTGTTATTTGCCGTCGAGTCGGACCCAACTCATAGTGACCCTTCCTTGGGTTTCGAGGCACTATCACGATGGAAGTAGATTGCCCCATCTTCTTTCCGAGGAGTGGCTGGTGGGTTTGAACCGCCAGACTTCTGGTTAGCCAGTCAAGTGCCTTAGCCACTATGCTACCAGAGCTCCCTTATTTTGTGATATTGATTGCAATCCCCACAATGTAACAGCATCTTTTCCACTTCCTCTTCTGTTTATTGTTTCTATTCTTCCCTCTTTCCCATCCCTTCTTAATTTCTGAGCTTTATCCCTGGGCAAGTGCTGCCCTTTTGATCCTGCACAGCTGATTGTTCTAAGCAGTGTGCACCTCCCTGGTGTTATTGTTCACTTTATAGGCCTACCTATTGTTTGCATGAAGGTTGAGCCACACCCTGAGTTCGGTCTAGGCTTAAAAGGTGTCCAAGGGGCATAGTTTGGGATTTTACCAGTCTATCAGACTAATAAACCTGGCCCTTTTCTCTTTTTTTTATGATTTTGAGCTTTGTTCCACATTTTTTCCCCCACTCTATTCAAGACCTATTCTGATACTATTGTGGTCAGCAATGGTAGCTGAGCACCATCTGGTTCTTTTGGTTGCAGGGCTGTGGAGACTGGTGTGAGCATGGTCCATTAGTGCTTTGGATTCTATCCTTGCATCTTTGATTTTCTTCATTCTTCTTTGCTCTAGGTGGGGAGAGATTAGCAGTTGCACCTTGGATGGCAGCTTAGTAGCTTTTAAGACACCAGTCACTACTCACCAAAGTAGGGTGTAGAATGTTACCCTTATGGACTATGTTATACCAGTTGACTTCAGTGTCTCCAAGACTGTAGTCCTGAGCCCCCAGGCCCAGCAACTCATTCCCTTAAGGTGTTTGGTTATACTAAGAAGCCTTTATAACTTTACCCCTTTTATGCTCTACTCTCTTCATATATAGAGAGAAGATTACAGCAGTACATCAACAGGGAATTGCCAGGAATTCAAGCTGGATTTAGAAGAGGGCACAAAATGAGAGATCATTGCTGTTGTCAGATGGATCTTGGTTGAAAGCAAAGAATACCAGAAAGATGTTTACCTGTGTTTTATTGACTATGCAAAAGCATTCAACTGTGCGAATAATAAAAAAATATGATAACACTGCAAAGAATGGGAATTCAAGAACACTTAAATTATGCTCATGAGGAAACTGTACATAGAGCAAGAGGCAATCATTCGAACAGAACAAGGGGATAGTGAATGGTTTAAAAGCAGGAAAGTTGTGTGTCAGGGTTATATCTTTCTTCATACTTATTCAGTCTATATGCTGAGCAAATAATCTGAGAAGCTGAACTGTATGATGAAGAACATGGCATCAGGACTGGAAGAAAACTCATTAACAACTGTGCTATGCAGATGACATGACCTTGCTGGCTGGAAGTGAAAAGAATTTGAAGCACTTACTGAAGAAGATCAAAGAATATTGCCCTCACTATGGATTAAATCTTAACATAAAGAAAACAAAAATCTCCACAACTGGTCCAATAAGCAACTTCATGATAAATGTAGAAAAGATTGAAGTTCTCAAGGACTCCATTTAATTGGATGCACAATCAACGCATATGAAGTTAGCAGTCAGGAAGTCAAACAATGCATTGCACTGGGCAAATCTGCAGCAAAAGACTTCTTTAAAGTAGTTAAGAGGAAAGATGACACTTTGAAGACTAAGGTGTACCTGATCCAAGCCAAGGTATTTTCCATAGCCTCATATGCACGTAAGAGCTGGCCAATTAGTAAGGAAGACAAAAAGAATTGATGCATTTGAATTATTGTATTGGTAGGAGCTCTGGTAGCATAGTGCCTAAGGCACTTGACTGCTAACCAGAAGGCTGGTTGTTCAAACCCACCAGCCA
>NW_006921756.1:5064274-5072485 GCF_000298275.1 Orycteropus afer afer
TTTGAACCACCAGCCTCCTGGTTAGCAGTCAAGTGCCTTAGGCACTATGCTACCAGAACTCCTACAACAGCATATTCATATATACATATATATTTGCAGCACATATAAAAACATATATAGAAATATCTCCTGTCAAATCTACATATATTCTTGGGTGTAGTCCCATTCACCTTCTCACTCCTGTTCAGCTTGTGTGTCTATGTATCCACTTATAGATTGTTATTACTGTTATTGCAGGACTGTGTATGCAATACCATTCACTAGTGTTGCCTTTAATTTATGTGCTCCTCCCAGTATCTTCCCCTGCCTTGATCACTTTGTGCTGACCTCCCCCTTATCATATATTGCCTTTCCCTTCACCCAAGTTAATATGTATCTACCCTCTAATTAGCGATTTACCTTCCCTTCCCCTCCTACCCCTAGTAACCTCTGAATAATGGTTCTTTCTGTGTGTAAACCTTTTCTTCACTTTTTACAGTAGAGGTTTCACACAATATTTGTCCTTTTGTGATTGACTAATTTCACTCAGTATAATGTTCTCCAGGTTCATCCATGTCATAAGGTGTTTTGCAGATGCATCATTGTCCTCTAATGTTTCATAGTGCAATCACCATGGTTTGTTTATCCACTCATCTGTGGATAGGCATTTAATTTGTCTCTATCTTTTTGGTATTGTGAATAATGCTGCAATGAACATGAGTGTGCATACATCTGTCCATGTCATGGCTCTTATTCCTCTAGCATATAAATCAAATAATGGGTTTGTTGGATCAAATGGTATTTCTACTTCCAACTTTTTAAGGAAGCGCCACACGATTTTCCACAATGGTTGAACAATTTTATAGTCCCACCAGCTGTGGGTTCCATTCTCTCCACTCCCTAACCAGAATTTATTGTTTTCTGCTTTTTTGAATTTTGCTATCAATGAAGGGTTTAGATGATATCTCATTGTTTTGATTTGAATCTCTCTAATGGCCAGTGATTGTGGGCATTTCTTCATGCGTTTGTTAGCAGCCTGCAGTGTCTTCTTTGGTGAAGTGTCTGTTCATGTCCTCTGCCCATTTTTTAAATTGGATCACTTGTTTTTCTGTTGTTGAGGTGTTGAAATTTTCTATGAATTTTACAGATCAGTCTCTTATTTGATATGTCAGGGACAAATTTTTTTCCCCAATCTGTAAGTTCTCTTTTTAACTTTTTGTTGAAGTCTTTTGATGCACATAAATGTTTGATTTGTAGGAGGTCCCAGTCAGCTAGTTTGTCTTCTGCTGTTTGTGTGTTTTTAGTTATATTTGATAGTGTATTTATGCCAATTATTAGGGCTTTTAAGTTTACTCCTATTTTTTCTCTGATGACTTTTATGTTTTCAGGATTTAGGTCTTCAATGGATCCATTTCCATTTAGGTTTTTGATCCATCTTAAGTTAGTTTTTGTATATGATGAGATATATGGATCCTGCTTCATTTTTCTTCAAGTGGATATCCAGTTTTGCCAGCACTATTTGTTAAAGAGACCATATCTTCCCCCATTTAATGGGTTTTTGGTCCTTTGTTAAAGATCATCTGTCTGTAGGTGGATGACTTTATTTCTGTGTTCTCAATTCTGTTCCATTGCTCTATGTATCTGTCATTGTACCAATACCAGGCTGTTTTGACTACTGGGCCTATAGGAAGTAGGCTTTGAGATCTGGGATTGTGAGACCTGCTACTTTGTTCTTCTTCTTCAGTAGTGCTTCATTTATCCAGGGTCTCTCTCTTTTCCACATAAAGTTGGTGATTACTTTTTCCATCTTTTAAAGAATGATTACGGAATCTGGATTGAGATTGCATTCTATCTGTAGATCTCTTTGGGTAATATTGATGTTTTCACAACTTTAAGTCTCCTATCCATGAGCATAGTGTATTCTTCCATTTATGTAGGTCTCTTTTGGTTTCTTATAATAAAGTGTTTTGTACTTTTCTTTGTATAAATCTTTTGTATCTCTGGTTAGATTTATTCCTAAGCACTTCATCTTCTGGGTGGCTATTATAAATGATTTCTCTGACTTCTTTTTCAGAGTTCTCTTTGTTAGTGTAGAGGAATCCAATGATTTTTGTATATTCATCTTGTACCCGGCAACTTTGCTGTATCCTTCTATTAGTTCTAGCAATTTTCTTGTTGAGTCTCTGGGATTTTCTATGTATAGGATTATATAATCTGCAAATAGATGATAGATTTACTTCTTTGCCAATGTAGATGTCTTCTATTTCCCTTTCTTACCTTATAGCTGTGGTCAAGAACTCCAATAGTTATGAAATAGGACTAGTGGTATAGGTTATCCTTGTCTGGTTCTCATGTACAAGGTTCTCATGTTTCAGTCTCTCTTCACTGAGAATTATGTTAGCTGTTGATTTTGTGTATGTTGCCTTAACTGTGTTGAGGAATTTCTCTTCTATTTATATTTTAGTAAATTTTTTTCTTTTCTTTATTTATTGAGAATGAGTGTTGAATTTTGTCAAATGCCTTTTCTGTGTTGATTGATATGTTTTATTTATGTGGTGGATTATGTTGACTGTTTTTCTAATGTTAAACCATTCTTGCATACCCCATATAAATCCCATTGGTCATGGTCTATTATTGATTGATTGATTGATATGTTATTGTATTTTCTTGGCTAGGATTTTGTTGAGAATTTTTGCTTCTATGTTCATGAGGGATATTGCTTTACAATTTTTTTAGTGGCATGCTTGCCTGGTTTTTGGTTTCAGGGCTATACTTGTTTGTAGAATGAGTTTGGGAGTATTCTTTCCTTGATATGTTCTGAAATAGTTTGAGTAGAATTGGTGTCAGCTCTTCTCTGAATGTGTTGTAGAATTTGCCAGTAAAGTTGTCTGGGCCAGGACTTGTGTGTGTGTGTGTGTGTGTGTTGGGGGTGAACTTTCTTTATTTTTTTATGACTTGTTTAATTTCTTCTTTTCTGCTGATGTGTCTATTCAAATTTTCTACCTCAGATTGTGTTAGTTCGGGTAGCAAGTGTGTTTCATGAAATTGGTCCATTTCTTCTAGGCTATCAAATTTGCTAGAGTACAGTTCTTCATACTAATCTGTTATTATCTTTATTATTTCAGTTGGTTCTATTGTGACATTCCCTATTTCATTTCTTATTCATGTTATTTGCATCTTCTTCTTTTTCCTTTGTTAAATTTTCCAGTGGTTTGTCAATTTTATTGTTGTTGTTGTGTGCCATCGAGTCATCTCCAACTCACAGCAACCCTACGCACAGCAGAATGAAACACTGCCTGATCTTGTGCCAGCTTCACAATCCTTGCTATACCTGAGACTATCATTGCAGCCACTTCATCTATCCATCTCGTTGAGGGCTTTCCCCTTTTTCGTTGACCCTCCACTTTACCAAGCATGATATCCTTCTCTAGGGAATGGTTCCTTCTGACAACATGACCAAAGTAGGTGAGACAAAGTCTGACCATTCTCACTTCCAAGGAACATTCTGGCTGCACTTCTTCCAGGACAGATTTGTTAGTCCTTTTAGCAGACCATGGTACTCTTAACATTCTTCTCCAACACCACAACTCAAAAGCATCAACTCTTCTTTCGTCTTCCTTATTCATTGTCCAGCTCTCACATGCATAAGAAGAGATTGAAAATACCATGGCTTGGGTTAGGCACACCTTAGTCTTCAAGGAGACATCTTTGCTCTTCATCACTTGAAAGAGGTCCTTTGCAACAGATTTGCCCAATGCAATACATTGTCTGATGTCTTGACTGCTACTTCCATTGGTATTGGTTGTAGGACCAAGTAATATGAAAACCTTGACAATTTCAATCTTTTCTCCATCCACTGTGAAGTTGTTTATTGGAACAGTTGTGAGCATTTTGTTTTCTTTCTATTGAAGTGTTATCCATACTGCAGACTTTAGTCTTTAATCTTCATCAATAAGTAGCTCCAGTCATCCTCATTTTCAGCAAGCAAAGTTGTGTCATCTGCATATTGCAGGTTAATAAGTCTTCCTCCAATCCTAATACCACATTCTTCTGTATATATTCCACCTTCTCGGATGATTTGCTCAGCATACAGGTTGGATAAATATGGTGAAAAGATGCAACCTTGACACACTCCTTTCTTGATTTTGAACCACCTAGTGTCCCCTTGTTCTGTTCTAATGACAGCCTCCTGGTCTATGCACCTGTTCCTCATGAGTACAATTAAGTGTTCTGGAATTCTCATTCTTCTCAATGTTATCCACAATTTGTTATGATCCACACAATTGAATGATTTTGCATAGTCAATAAAACACAAGTAAATAACTTTCTGGTATTCTTTGCTTTCAGCTAAGATCCATGTGACATCAGCAATGATATCCCTTGTTCCACATCCTCTTCTGAATCCAGCTTGCACTTCTGGAAGCTCTCTGTCAATATACTGCTGCAACCGTTTTTGAATTATCTTCAGTAAGATTTTACTTGCATGTGATATCAATGATATTGTTCCATAAATTCCACATTCTGTGGGATCACCTTTCTTTGGAATGGGTACAAATATGGATCCCCTTGAGTAGTGACTGAGGTCTTAAAAGCTTTCAAGTGGCCATCCAAGATGCAGCTAATGGTCTCCTAGCATCGGAAGTGAAGAAGAATGAAAAAAGGGGGGGGGGGCATTTGGAAGCAATCAGCCATAGGACACAATGGCCCTTGAGACCAGAAGAACTAGATAGTGCCTGGCTACCAATGCCAACCACTCAGGAAAGGATCAAATCCTGGATGGAGTGGAAAGAAAAACATGGAACAAAAGCCATAAACTCAATAATGACCAGATTTACTGGTCAGATGAAATCTAATGAGACCCCCAATACTATGGCCCTGGAATACATTCTGCACCTGGAATAAAATGCACCCCCAGGACTGGCTTTCAGCCCAATAGTTAACAAGATGTGCATGCAGACCACTCAACCCAGGATAATGCACACATATACTCTATGGTAATACATCCCTTAGAGCAATAGACCATGGGGCACCAGAGGACCAACATTCAAATTGAGGAAATGGAGGACGAACAGGAGTGCATAAATATGAGGGGCACAGGGGGAGGGTTACAGGGTAGGGAGGGGAGGAGACTGGGTTAGGTTTGGACATGGTAAATGGGGAGTGAAACTAAATGTACATGCAACATTGAATGTAAAACAAGCTCTTAAAATTAAATAATAATAATAATAATAATAATAATAATAAATATGGATCCTTTCCAGTCAGTTGTCCAGGTAGCTGTCTTGCAAATCTCTTGGCATAGCCAAGTGAGGGCCTTCAGTGTGGCATCCGTTTGTTTGAACATCTCAATGGGTATCCCACCAATTCCTGGAATCGTGTTCCTCACCAATTCCTTCAGTGGAGCTTTGACTTCTTCCTTCAATACCATTGGTTCTTGATAATATGCCACCTCCTGAAATTGATGAACATTGACCAATTCTTTTTGGTAGAGTGACTCTGCATATTCCTTCCATCTTCTTTGGATACTTCCTGCATCACTGAGTATTTTGCCCATAGGATCTTTCAGTATTGCAACTCGAGGCTGAAATTTTTTTCTTCAGTTCTTTCAGCTTGAGAAATGCCAAGTGTGTTCTTCTCTTTTGATTTTCTAACTCCAGGTCTTTGCACATTTCATTCTAGTGATTGGCTTTGTCTACTCGACCTGCTCTTTGAAATCTTCTGTTCAGCTCTTATCTTGTCATTTCTTCTATTTGTTTTAGCTATTCTCTACTCAAGGGCAAGTTTCAGAGTCTCTTCTGACATCCATTTTGGTCTTTGCTTCCTTTCTCATCTTTTTAATGACCTCTTGCTATCTTCATAGATGATGTTCTTGATGTCATACCACAATTCCTCTGGTTTTTGGTCATTGGTGTTCAATTAATCAAATCTATTCTTTAAATGGTCTCTAAATTCAGGAGGGATATTATCAAGGTCAAAGTTTGGCTCTCATGGATGTGCTGTTCAATGCATCAAATCTATTTGTCAGATAGCTCTAAATTCAGGAGGACTTGTTTTAATTGTCTTCAGCTTCAACTTGAACTTGCATATGAGCAGTTGATGGTCTGTCTGTTCCACAATTACCTCCTGGCCTTATTTTGGCTGAAGATATTGAACTTATCCATTACCTCTTGCCACAGATGTAGTCAATCTGATTCCTGTGTATTCCATCTGGTGAAGTCCATGTGTATAGTCATCGCTTATGTTGTTGAAAAAAGGTATTGCAATGAATAAGTTGTTGGTCTTGCAAAATTCTATCATGCAATCTCCAGCATTACTTCTATCACCAAGGCCGTATTTTCTTACTACTGGTAACTCTTCTTTGTTTCCAACTTTTGCATTCCAGTCACCAGTGATAATTAACACATCTTGATTGCATGTTTGATCAATTTCAGACTGGAGAAGTTGGTAGAAATCTTCAGTTTCCTCATCTTTGGCTTTGGTGGTTGGTGCATAAGTTTTAATAATAGTAGTATTAACCAGTCTTCCTTGTAGGCATATGGTCATTATCCTATCACTGACAGCATTGTACTTTGGGACAGATCTTGAAATAGTTTTTGTGACAATGAATGTCACACCATTCCTCTTCAATGTGTCATTTCCAGCATAACAGCTCATATGATTATCTGATTCAAAATGGCCAAAACCAGTCCATTTCAGCTCACTTAATGCCTAGGATATCAATCTTTATGCATTCCATTTCATTTTTGACAACTTCTTATTTTCCTAGATTCATACATTGTACATTCCATGTTCCAATTATTAATGGATGTTTGCATCTGTTTCTACTCATTTTGAGTCATGCCACATCAGCCGATGGAGGTCCCAAAAGCTTTACTCTATCCAAATCATTAAGGTTGTCTCTAGTCTGAGGAGTCAGCTCTTCTCCAATCAAATTTTGAGTGACTTCAGATCTGATGGGCTCATCTTCTGGCACTATATTAGACAATGTTTCAGGGCTGTTCATAAAGTTTTTCAGTAATATATCAGACATTGTTTCACTGCTGTTCATAGGTTTTCACTGGCCAGTTCTTTGAGAAGTGGATGGCCTCTTCCTTCTTCCGAGTCTGTCTTATCCCAGAAGCTCCGCTGAAACTTGTCTACCATGGGTAACCCTGCTGGCATTTTGCAGGACAGTGACTTATCTTCCAGACTCACGGCAACACGTAAGCCACCATAGGATGTCAAACTGACAGACAAGTTCATCTCTCTTGCTATTCTTAACCCTTCTTAGCCTCCCTACCTTGGGCAATGGCCTTAAAATAGAGCTGCCCCCAAGTGAAAGCAGCCCCTGAGCCCTGACCCACCTACCTAAGTCCCTGGCCTTAAAATACAGCTTCCCCCAAGCAAAGAGCAGCTCCCAAGCCCTGACCTATCTATCTTGAGCCCCAGCCTTAAAACAGAGCCACCCTCAATCGAAAAAGAGCTTCTAAGCCCCAGGCCTGCCTACGTCTGGCCCTGGCCTTAATATACACCCACACCCAAATGAAAAGGAGCCTCCAAGCCTCTGGCCCAACCACCTTAGGCCCCACCCTTAATATAGAGCCACCCCCAAGTGAAAAGCAGCCACCAAGCGCTGGGCCCACCTACCTCAGGTCTCAGCCTTAATAAAGAGATACCCTAAGTGAAAAGCAGCCCCTAACTCGGGGCATGCCTATCTTGGGCCCCAGCCTTAATATAGAGCCATACTCAATCAAAAAGCAGCCTCCAAGCTCCAGTCTAGCCTACCTCAGGCCCTAGCATTAATAAACAGCTTCCCCAAATGAAAAGCAGCCCCTAGCCCCTGGCCTGCCAACCTCAGGTCCTGGCCTTAATATAGAGCCACACCCAAGTGAAAAGCAGCTTCAAAGGCCCAGGCCTATCTACCTCAGGCCCTGGCCTTAATATAAAACCATTGCCAATTAAAATAAATAAATACACACACATACACACACATATATATATACTGAGGTGGCTCTATATTATATAGAGAGATAATTATACACACACACACACACACACACATATACATGGAATCACCTCAGACTGTTGTTGTTATTGTTGTCATGTGCCGTCGAGTCGGCCCCGACTCATAGTGACCCCTCCTTGGGTTTCCAAAGCAGTATCACTACGGAAGTAGGATTGCCCAACCTTCCTTCTGAGGAGTGGCTGGTGGGATTGAACCGCCAGCCTTCTGGTTAGCAGTCAAGTGCTTTA
>NW_006921756.1:5073440-5075398 GCF_000298275.1 Orycteropus afer afer
GTGAGGATGACTTGAAGCACTTACTGATGAAGATTAAAGACTACAGTCTGCAGTATGGATTACACCTCAATATAAAGAAAATAAAAATGCTCACAACTGTTTCAATAAACAGCTTCATGGTGGATGGAGAAAAAGGTTGAAGTTGTCAAGGATTTCATAGTCAAGACATAAGACGACGTACTACATTGGGCAAATCTGCTGCAAAAGAGCTCTTTCAAGTGATGAAGAGAAAAGATGTCTCCTTTAAGACTAAGGTGTGTTCAACCCAAGCCATGGTATTTTCAATCTCCTCTTATGCATATGAGAGCTGGACAATGAATAAGGAAGAAGAAAGAAGAGTTG
Source organism: Orycteropus afer afer (assembly GCF_000298275.1). Classification (NCBI taxonomy): domain Eukaryota; kingdom Metazoa; phylum Chordata; class Mammalia; order Tubulidentata; family Orycteropodidae; genus Orycteropus; species Orycteropus afer. Next base: position 5,073,783 of record NW_006921756.1, read on the forward strand.
ATGCTTTTGAGTTGTGGTGTTGAAGAAGAATGCTAAGAGTACCATGGTCTGCAAAAAGGACTAACAAACCTGTCTGGGAAGAAGTGTAGCTGGAATGCTCATTGGAAGCAAGAATGGTCAGCCTTTTTCTCACCTACTTTGGTCTTGTTGTCAGAAAGAACCATTCCCTGGACCTTGGTAAAGTGGAGGGTCAACAAAGAAGAGGAAGGCCCTCAGTGAGGTGGATAGATACAGTGGCTGCAATGATTGGCTCAGGTATAGCAAGGATTGTGAGGCTGGCACCAGATGGGGCAGTGTTTCATTCTGCTGTGCATAGGGTTGCTGAGTCAGAGATAACTCAATGATACCTAAAAACAACAACAACAGTCCACCATCTTAGCTCTCCTCTTTTAAAAAAATCAGTATTTTACCCATTCTTCCTGACACCTTCTATTGTGGCCCTGGTCAGAGTGGTTGGTAGGGGTAGCCAAGCACCATCCTGTTCTTCTGGTTTCAGATTAGAGGAGGCTGTGGTTCATGTGGGCCATCAGTCCTTTCGACTAATTCTTTCTTTCTTTTTTTTCATTGTGATTTGGGTGAAAGTTTACAGAGCAAATTCACTTTCCATACAGCAGTTCACACACGCTTTGTCTCATGACATTAACTACAATTTACCTCAATGCAATAGCTCCTCTCCCACTTCCTCCCAATAGTTACCTCTTCCCTGTGTCCAACCCTCCATGCACTCCTGCCCCCTGAACTGTCTCCCTGTGCATAAGCAGCCCTTCTTTCTCCCATGATTGTTCCCTCCAAGGAATGTATCTATCTCAGGTAAATGTTCAACTCATATACCTGTCTTTTGTTTGGCTGTTTTTTTTCCAAATGGTTTTGAGTTTTGTTCCACATTGTTCTCCCTCTCTGTCCAGGATCTCCTACATAGATCCCCCTCCAAGTTGTTGACAGTGGTAGCTGGGCACCCTCTAGTTCTTTTGGTCTCATAGTCATATAAGCTGCAGATCACATGGTATACCAGTCACTTGGACTAATTGTTTCCATGAATCTTTGGTTTTCCTCATTCTTTTTTGCTCTGGGTGAGGAGAGACCCTTTGTTGCATCTAGATGGCTGCTTGCAAGCTTTCAAGATCCCAGTCACTACTCGCTACAGTAGGAGGTGGAACAATGTTTTGTGTAGTATGTTATGCCAATTGAGCTTGATGTCCACTGTGACTATGGTTCTGAGCCCGCAGGTTCAACTACTCACTCCCTCTGGGTAGCTAGCTGTGACCAAGAAGTGACTACAACCTTGTTCCTTGACAGTTATACTATACATCTGAGTATTCTTACAGAACATAGCAATACACTTGTAGAACCATTGTCTGCCAACTGTATACATGGTCTTGGATACACTTCCTGCTTCACTATTAGACTATTAGAACTATTGCTGTTGTTGTTATGTGCCGTCGAGTCAGACCTGACTCATAGCGACCCCTCCTTGGGTTTCCGAGGCAGTATCACTGCGGAAGTAGATTGCCCCATCTTCTTTCCAAGGAGTGGCTGGTGGGTTTGAACCGCCAGCCTTCTGGTTAGCAGTCAAGTGCCTTAGCCACTATGCTACCAGAGCTCCTATTAGAACTATT
>NW_006921756.1:5076974-5078123 GCF_000298275.1 Orycteropus afer afer
AGGGCTGACTCGATGGCACATAACAACAACAACAACAAATTAGCCCTAGGAGCTCTAGTAGTGTAGTGCTTAAGGCATTTCTCTGCTAACCAGAGGGCTGGCGGTTCAAACCTACCAGCCACTCCTTGGAAGGAAGGTTGGGCAATCTACTTCTGTAGTGATATCACCTCAGAAACCCAAGGAAAGGTCGCTATGAGTTGGGTCTGACTTGATGGCCCATAACAACAACAACAACAAATTAGTCCTTAGTTTTTCCTTGAGGAACTCTAGTTATAGGTTTCACATTTAAGTCTTTGATCCATCTGGAGTTAGTTTTTCTATGTGGTGTGAGGTACAGATCTTGCTTAATTTCACTGCAAATGGATATCCAGTTTTGCCAGCACCATTTGATAAACAAACATTCTCTTCCTCATTTAATGGATTTCGGCCCTTTGTCAAAGATCAGCTGACCATAGGTGGATGGATCTATTTCTGGGTTCTCAATTCTATTTCAATGTTCTATGTGTCTGTCATTGAACCAATACTAGGCAGTTTTGACTACTGTGCTGTATACTAGGTTTTGCAATCCAGCAGTGTGAGACCTCCTACTTTGTTCTTCTTCAATAGTGTTTTGCTTATCGGAGGTCTCTTTCCTTTCCATATAAAGTTAGTGATTTTTTTTTTCCATATCCTTAAAAAATGTTGATGGGATCTGTATTGGGACTGCATTGAATGTACTGATTGCTTTGGGTAGAACTGACATTTTCACAATGTTCAATCTTCCTATCCATGAGCATGGGATGTTCTTTCTTTTATGTAGATCACTTATCGTTTCTTGAACTATTTTTTTCTGGTTTTCTTTGTATAAGTCATTTGTGTCCCTGGTAAGATTTATTCCCAATTTTTTTTTTTTTTTTTGTAGCTATTGTAAATGGTATTGATCTCCTTATTTCTTTTTCAGCAGTCTCTTTGCTGGTGTAGAGGAATCCAACTGATTTTTGGACTTTGATCTTGTATCCTGCCACCATTCCCAATCTCTCAATTAGTTCCAGTAGATTTTTGATTGAGTTTCTTGGGTTTTCTAGGTATAGGATCATATCATCAGCAAATACAGATAGTTTGACTTCTTCCTTACCAATTGCCTGCTAACCAGACGGCTGGCGGTTCAAA
>NW_006921756.1:5080541-5081117 GCF_000298275.1 Orycteropus afer afer
CTTTGCAGTATTTCAATGTTTTTAAATTTATTAAGGCTTGCTTTATGGCCTAACATATAGTCTATCATGGAGAATGTTCCATGTGCATGGAAAAGGATATATATTGTGCTGTTGGGCGAAATGCTCTGTAGATATCTATAAGGTCGAGTTGGTAGATTGTACTGTTCAGCTCTTCTGCATCTGTGTTGATTTTCTTTCCAGTTGTTCTATCTTTCACTGAAAGTGGTGCATTAAAGTCTCCTACTACGACTGTGGAATCATCTATTTTCCTTTTCAGCTCTTTTAAAGTCTGATTTATGTATTTTGGGACTCTTTCACTAGGTCCATAGATATTTATTATGGTTATATCTTCTTGTTCAATTGACCCTTTAATCATTATATGATGTCCTTCCTTGTCTCTTATGGTAGTTTTTGTCTCAAAGTCAATTAAATCAGAAATTAATATTGCCACTCCTGCTCTTTTACAGTTGCCATTTGCTTTATATATCTTTTTCCAACCTTTGCTTTTTAGTCTATTTTTGTCTTTGTCTCTAAGGTGTATCTCTTATAGACAGCATATTGATGGGTTTTGTTTTC
>NW_006921756.1:5081867-5082994 GCF_000298275.1 Orycteropus afer afer
TATATATACCATCCCATTGCCTTCTTGCTTCCATGGTTTCTGCTGAGAAATCAGAGCTTATTCTTACTGGTTGTCCTTTGTATGTAACATTTTGTTTTTTCCATGCTGCTTTCAGGATTCTTGCTTTGTCTTTGGGTTTGGTGAGTTTGATGATGAAATGTCTTGGTGTTTTTCTTTTGGGATCTATCCTGTTTGGGGTTTGTTGGAGTTCCTGAATAGATATATTCTCATTTTTCATCATATCAGGGAAGTCCTCTTCCAACAAATTTTGGCAATTTTCTTAGTGGTTTTATTTGTTTCTTCCTATTCTGGAATTCCAATGACACATAGTTTATTCCTTTTGGTGGTATACCACATGAACTTTAGGCTATCTTCATTTTGTTTTGATCTTTTTTCTGATTGATTCTTTTCCCTTGAAGTGTTCTGGTATTTGTCTTCAATTTCATTAATTCTGTCTTCCATTGCATCAATTTGACTCCTTTGCACTTTCAATGTGTTATCTATTTCTGACAATTTAGTATTAATCTGGATTTCTATCTGTAGATTTTGAATCATTTCTAATTTTTCACTTATTTTGTCCTTGTATTTTATTCCAAAATTCTTCTAGGGTTTTGTTTATGTTTTCCTTGATCCGTCTCTCAATCCTTTGAAGATACCTAAATATAATTATTTTGAATTCCTTATCAGGGAATTCCAGTGCTGCTTCTTCTTCAGGGATGTGTTCTGGGTCTGTAACCTGCTCCCTTGTTTCTACAACTTTATCTTGCTTCTTTGTGTGGACTGTGATGGTCTGTTGTCTCTGAGACATTGTGACATTGTTGTATTTAGATCTCTGTTAACTGCTTGTTAAGAGCAGCCAAGGGTGATTCAGGCTCCTCTTGGTGGTTGTTTATCATTGGCCCATTGGTGCAGAAGGGAGTGGTGGCTCTCACTCTGTAAGTGAAGCTGGAGGAGGTGTGGGTGTAGTTGTGTCTTATGGGTACTGTTGCTGTCTCCCACTCAGTTAGACAAAAATAACAATTGAATAACATTCAAAAAACTAAAAGCAAGTGGACAAAAAACACACTGTGTAATCACCCAGCAACAATAACCAAAAAAAGGAAAAAACAAACAAACAACAAAAACCC
>NW_006921756.1:5084993-5098143 GCF_000298275.1 Orycteropus afer afer
GATCAATCAGAAAAAAGATCAAAACAAAATGAAGAAAGCCTAAAGTTCATGTGGTATACCACCAAAAGGAATAACCTATGTGTCACTGGAATTCCAGAACAGGAAGAGAAAAATGAAACCACTGAGAAAATTGCCCAAGATTTGTTGGAGGAGAACTTCCCAGATATGATGAAAGAGAATATATCCATTCAGGAAGTCCAATGAACCCCAAACAGGATACACCCCAAAAGAAAAACACCAAGACATAGCATCATCAAACTCACTAAAACCAAAGACAAAGAGAGAATCATGAGAGCAGCACAGGAAAAACGAAAAGTTACCTACAAAGCGCAACCAATAAGACTAAGCTCAGATTTCTTGACAGAAATCATGCAGGCAAGAAGACAGTGGGATGGTATATATAAAACACTGAAAGACAAAATTTTCCAACCAAGAATTATGTACAGAGCAAAATTGTACCTCAAATATGATGGTGACATTAGGACATTTCCAGATAAGCAGAAATTAAGGGAATTTGTTAAAACCAGACCAACCTTACAACAGATGCTAAAGGGAGCCCATTGGACAGAGAAGCAATAACAGCCAACAACAACTGACCATTAATACACATGATGATATAACCCAGAAACCAATCCAGCTATGGATGTATCCAAAGTAAAGAAGACTACAAGATTGTGAACAGGGAACCAGAGACACCAACCGACAAATGAGGACAACTACAAACTTTTTGGGGAAAAAAATCTGTATCATTACAGAACTTCTAGATGGTTGGGAAGTCAAGACAACTACAATGTAGAATGGACTGTTCTAAACTTGGGAAGAAAACTATAAATCACAGGGTAACCTCATAGAAAAATGATAAACCTTCCCATCAAAATAAAAAAGAGGACCAGCATAAATATTCAGCAAATACCAAAACAATAGCAATGAAGGAAGTGATAACATGATTCATAAACAAAACGAGCTCAGCATAGAAAATTAAATGGAACAAAGAAATTGACAAAATGAAAAAGCATATGAGAAAAATGACAGCAACAAATTCATATTTGCTGATAATTACATATCTGGCAAGGGACATATCTCTAAGATTGATGGAAAACTCCAACACCTCAACACCAAAGGAATTAGCAATCTGATTGAAAAATGGGCAGAAGACATGAATAAACACTTCACAAAGGAGGATATTCAGGTGGTCATCTAATACAAGATGCTCGCAATCATTGGTCATCAGAAAGATGTAAATCAAAACAACAATGAGATACACCGTCTCACTCTGATGCACTGATGGCAAGGTTCAATGACACAGAAAATAACAAATGCTGGTGGGGATGTGGAGAGATTGGGACTCTCATACACTGCTTGTGTGACTGTGAAGTGACACAACCACTGTGAAAAGCAATATGGTGATTCCTTAGAAAGTTGGAATTGGAGATACCATTTGACCCAGCAATCCCATTACTAGGTATATATTCTAGAGAGGTGAGAGCCAGGATAGGAACAGATACATGCACATTCATGTTCATCACAGCACTATTTACAATAGCAAAAGGATGGAAACAACATACATGCCCATCAGCAGAAGAGTGGATGACCAAACTATGGTACATCCACATACTAGAATGCTATGCAGCACTAAAGAATAATGTAGAGTCTGCGAAACACCACATAATATGGATGAACTTGGAGGACATTATGCAATCACTGAAGGACAAATACAGTATTAGTTCACTGTTGTGGAGAGTCAAGGAAAGATTTATATATGGAGGGAAACTTTCTTTGTTGGTTGCCAGGGGTGGGGTGAGGGGAAGGCAACACTGCAGAAAAAAATATATATATATATTGACCCATGTCACTTTAGTTTTGTGTATTTCACTGTACATAAATTATATTTCAATCAAATGCATTAAAAAAAACTTTTAAAAAATAACAATAAATATCCACAATGGTCAAACGCCTGGTAAACATTCAAAAATGACTGCCCCCGCTGGACAGGCAAAAGTCCACAGCTCAGCCCGCCTTCCTCTTTACTGCTTCCCCTTTTATTCTCTAGCCACTAGAGCAGTCCTTCATGCAGTCCCTGGCTAGCAGGGCTGATTTTTAGGTTAACTCTTAGGTGCTAACACCACTCGGCAATATCCAAGCTGCTGTGCCGTCAGGCTTGCTGCCAGACCACAACTCCATATGCCTGCTTTTTTGGTGTTTTCATGCAAATGCTTCTGCTAGTTGGAGTTTAGTCCACTTCTATATCCTTCCTTTCAAAGCTCAGTGGTCCAAGATTATCTTCTGTATCTGTGTTAATTGGTTCCCCTTTTCTTTGTTGAAGAGGGTCTGTGCAGTCTTTCTTCCTATTCCACCATTGTACCAGAACTCCTGGACTAATTCTTTCCTTAAGTCTCTGGTTTTCTCCAGGCTGCTTTGCTCCAGGAAAGAAGAGATTAATAGTTGCATCTTAGATGGCCACTTGCAAGCATTCAAGATTCCAACCACTATTCACCAGACTAGGTTGTAGAACATGTTTATGAATGATGTTTTGCCAGTTGACCTAAATGTCCCCTGAGAATAGGGTCCTTAGCCTTCAAGTGTCTACATAATTCCTATCACTGTGCTTCCTACGTGCTCTATTATATATAAAAGTATACATGCAGCATTTGCAAATATGTATGTAGAAATATTCACAACTATATGTGTATGCAGGTGTACTCCTGTGCAACATCCCTCACCTGTTGAGCACAGGTAATCATAGATACCTATCATAGATACCTATGTATCTCATCACAAATTATTGCTTTTTGTTACTGCTGTTGCAGTATATATATATGTTAGTGCATTTACTGTAAACCAAAAACCAAATTCACTACTATAGAGTCTATTCGACTCATAGCAATCTCTCCTGGGGTTTCTGAGGCAGTATCTCTACAGAAGTAGATTGCTTAATCTTCCTTCTGAGGGTGGCTGGTGGGTTTGAATCACCAGCCTTCCAGTTATCAGTCAAATGCCTTAGGCACTATACCACCAGAGCTCCTAGCTGTCCTTTATTCTTGCTTACCTATCATTGTCTTCTTTTACCTTGATCATGTTGTGCTGATTTCCTCTGTATTGTGTGTTCTCTAGTTAGTGATTCTCCTCCCCTTTCCTTCACATCCCTGGCAACCATCAAAGAATGTTTCTTTCTGTGTGCAAATCTATTCTTGAAGTTTAATAATAGTGGTCTTGTACAATATTTGTCTTTTTGTTATTGACTTATTTCATTATGCATAATGTCTTCCAGATTCATCCATATTGTAAGATGTTTCATGGATTCATCATTATTTTTTATTATTGTATGTCATTCCATTGTATGTGTATACCACAGAATGTTTATCCATTCATCTGTTGATAGGCATTTACGTTATTTAAATCTTTTTGCTATTGTGAATAATGCTGCAATAAACATTGGTGTGCATATATCTACTTGTGTCACAGTTCCTACTTCTCTAGGATGTATACCTAAGAATGAGATTGCTGAATGATGGTATTTCTATTTTTGGCTTTTTAGGGAAATTCCATGCCATATTGTTTTACATAGTAGTTGTACCGTTTTGCAGTTCCACCAGCAATGCATAAGAATTTCAATCTTTCCCCCAGCCTGACCAGCATTTGTTTTTCTCTGGTTTTTTGTTTTGTTTTGTTTTTTAATTTTTTCTATCAGTACCATTATTGCTGGGCCAAAATGGTATCTCACTGCAGTTTTGATTAACATTTCTCTAATGGCTAATGATCATGAGCATCTTTTCACGTGTTTATTACAATCTGATTATCTTCTTTGGTGAAGTTTCTATTCATGTCCTTTGGTAATTTTTAATTGGATTGTTTGTTGTTTTATTGTTGAGGTGTTAAAGTTTTCTGAAATCAGACCTTTGTTCAGTGGAAACTGAAAAAAATTAAAACAAGTCCCTGAGAGTCGAAATATGACCTTGAATATATCCCACCTGAATTTAGAGACCATTTGGAGAATAGATTTGATGCATTGAACACCAATAACAGAACACAGGACAAGTTGTGGGATGACATTAAGAATATCATACATGAAGAAAGCAAAAGTTCATCAAAAAGACAAGAAATAAAGAAAAGACAAAAACTGGTATCAGAAGATACTCTGAAATTTGCCCTTGAACACAGGGTAGCTAAACCAAATAGAAGAAATGATGAAGTAAAAGATCTGAATAGAAGATTTCAAGAGGCAGCTTGAGGAGACAAAATAAAGCTTTATAATGAAATGTGCAAAGGGCAAAGGCTTGGAGTTAGAAAATCAAAGGGAAAAATACCATTGGCATTTTTTAAGCTGAAAGGATTGAAGGAAAAATTCAAGTCTCGAGTTTACATACTGAATGATGCTCTGGGCAAAATATTGAACTATACTGGAAGCATCAAAAAAAACATTAAAGGAATACGCAAAGTTACTGTACTAAAAAGAATTGATCAACATTCAACCATTTCAGGAAATAGCATATGATCAAGAACCAATTGTATTGGAGGAAGAAGTCCAAGCTGCACTGAAGAAATTAGTGAAAAAGAAGCTTCCAGGAATTGATAGAAAACCCACTGAGATGTTTCAGCAAACCAGTGCAATGCTGGTAGTGCTCATTCATCTATGCCAAAAAATTTAGAAGACATCTGCCTGGTGAACTGACTGGAAGAGGTCAATATTTGTGCACATTCCAAAGAAAGGCAATCAGATAGAATGTGGAAATTATAGAGCAATGCCATTACTATCACATGTAAGTAAAAGTTTGCTGAAAATAATTTAAAGACTTTTGCAATAGTACATCAACAGGGAACTGCCAGAAATTCAAATTGGATTCAAAAGAGATGGAGTAAGATATCATTGCTGATGTCAGATGGATCTTTGCTGAAAGCAAAAAACACCAGAAAGATGTTTACCTGTGTTTTATTGACTATGCAAAGGCATTTTACTGTGTAGGTCACACTAAATTATGGATAAAATTGTGAAAAATTGGAATTCCAGAACACTTCATTGTGCTCATGAGGAACTTGCACATAGACCAAGAGGCAGCGGTTCAAACAGAACAAGGGGATACTGTGTAGTTTAAAACCAGGATGGATGTGCATCAGGATTGTATCTTTTCACCATACTTATTCAACCTGTATGCTGAACAAATAATATGAGAACCTGGACTATACGGAAGAACGGGGAATCAGGATTGGAGGAAGGCTCATTAACAACCTGTGATATGCAGATGACACAACGTTCCTTGATGAAAGTGAAGAAGACTTGAAGCACTTACTAGTTGGGAGATCTGGTGTCATAGTGCCTAAGGCATTTGTCTGCTAACCAGAAGGCTGTCAGTTCAAACCCACCAGCCACTCCTCAGAAAGAAGGTTGGGCAATCTACTTCTGTGGAGATACCACCTCGGAAACCCAAGGAGGGGTCACTATGAGTCAGGATTGACTCGTCAGCAGGGAATATAGTGAAGCTCAAAGACTACAGTCTGCAATATGGATTACATCTCAACATAAAGAAAACAAAAATTCTCACAACTGGACCAACAAGAAGCATCATGACAAATGGAGAAAAGATTGAAGTTGTCAGGATTCCATTTTCCTTGGATCTGTAATCAATGCACAAGGAAACAGCAGTGGAGAAATCAAAGGACATATTGCACTGAGCAAATATGCAGCAAAAGATCTCTTTAAATCGTTAAAGGGTAAAGATGTCATTTTGAAGACTAAGGTGCCCCTGACCCAAGCCATTATCTTTTCAATAGCCTCATATGCATGTGAAAGTTGGACAATGAATACGGAACACTGGAGAAGACTTGATGCTATTGAATTGCAGTATTGGTGAAGAATATTGAAAATAGTGTGGATTTCCAGAAGAATGAACAAATCTGTTAGAGAAAGTGCATCCAGAATGCTTGTTAGAAGTGATAATGGCCAGACTTTGTCTCTTGTACTTTGGTCATGTTATCAGGAGGGACCAGTCCCTAGAAAAGGACATCATGTTTAGTAATATAGAGTGTCAGTGGAAAGGGGAAAGACCATCGATGAGATCAGTAGACTCAGTGGCTGCAACAATTAGCTCAAGCATATTATGGCAGAGGAGTGGGGAATATTTCATTCTGCAGCACATAGGGTCACTATGAGTCAAAACTGACTCAATGACACCTAATAACAACAGCAATCTTGAGGATTGTCAGAAGAGATTGCTTTGACCCCTTTTCTCTTGGAGATTACTTGACCTCTTACAAATTTAGCCATTTTTCCAAAGTGGCCAGATCTTGAGAGGTTTTGTGAAGGACAATCTAAGTATGTCCCCCTCAAATCATGTTACGCCTTTTTTACATCTCGGTGTGTACCTTCTGGCCTTTTATTTGCAGTAACTAAAAGCTGCAACTCAAGTGTTCAGAGAAATATCAAAGATTTACTTCAATGTGAGAAAATTATGATGTTGGTCAGATAGTAGCCAATGGTAGCTTTCCTTAATGAAATATTAATATATATATTAATATATATATATATTAAGTTCTAGCTTATCTGGCAGTCTACCATACATGCATACATTTACTCCTTACAACAATTTTGCAATGTAGACAAGTTAAATTCATAATTAGAATTTTTATTGTTATCATAATGATAGTAAAAGCTAACATTATCTTATCAGTTTTATTTTTTCTTCTATGCTTTGTGCTAGGTAATACATAAATATTATATACTATTGCTAATCTTTACCCTAAGACCAGGTCCCTGAGTGGCAGTTTGCAGTTGATTGCTAATCTAAAGTTTGGAGATTCGAACCCATGCAGAAATATTGTGGAAGAAAAGCCCTAGAGATCTGCTTCTGTTCAGATTATAGCCAAGAAATCCCTATGGAGTAGTTCCACTCTGTAACACACTGGGTCACCATGCGTGGGAAACAACTTGCTGGAAACTAATAACAACTCCACAAGACAATTATGTGGGTATTATTATCCCATTTAACAAACTAGAAAGTCACATCTCAGTGAAGTAAAGTAATTTGTCCAAGGTTCAGTCATTGGCACACCTCACAAGTGAAAGAGCCAGGATTCATTAGTACATCTTTCTAACTCCTAAACCCACATATTTTCCATTGCATAATATAAAGGGGCTGGTAGTGTTCTTCAAGCCAGAGACTAACTTGTGAGTCAGTACAGTCCTATTGCTAAGCACAGTCTAGCACAAAGAATAAATTTAAAAATGTTTATTGAAGATGGAAAGTAAACTGACTTGAGACTGACTAAATGATAAAGAAAATATATGAAAGATTGTCAGAGAGGGACAGGCATTGTTTCCTTTAATGGTCAGGGAAGGTGGAGCCAGACTTTGGCCGAGGATGTAAAAAAAAAGTGCTGACTGTCAGTTGTTGACCACATGACAATATCCAAGTAAAATGAAATCCTAACAACTTCAGTCTTCTCTCTATTTATTGAGAAGCTGCTTATTGGTCCAATTGTGAGGATTTTCATTTTCTTTATGTTGAGGTGTAATCCATACTGCAGATTGTAGTCTTTAATTTTCACCAGTAAGTGCTTCAAGTCAGCTTCACTTTCAGCAAGCAAAGTTGTGTCATTTGCACATCGCAGGTTGTTAATGAGTCTTCCTCCAATTCTCATGCCATGCTCTTCTTCATATAGTCCAGCTTCTCTGATTATTAGCTCAGCATACAGATTGAATAAGCATAATGAAAGGATACAATCCTGACCCACTTCCTTCCTGATTTTAAACCATGCAGCATCCCCTTGTTCTGTTAGAGCTACACTCTCCTGTTCTATGTACAGTTTCCTCATAAATGTTCTGGAATTCCCATTCTTCTCAATGTTATCCATAAAGTGTTATGATCCACACAGCTAAATGCCTTTGCATAGCCAATGAAACACAAGTAAACATCTTTCTGGTATTCTTTGCTTTCAGTCAAGATCCATCTGACAGAGGTCACCAAAGGAGTGCTGGTGGCACAGCACCTAAGGCATTTGACTGCTAACCAGAAAGTTAGCAGTTCAAACCCACCAAGCACTCTGTGGAAGTAAGATGGGGCAATCAGCTTCTATAAATGGAGGTCGCTATAAGTCAAAACTGGGTGGTAGTGGGGCAGTGGATTTAGGGGTGTCCAGGAGCAAATTCTCTGACCTTTACATGACTCCTTTAAAAAATACTTCAGTACTAGCCTTACCTCTAGATGGCACTCATGTACATTTATAGGTTTACAACTTAGCTTTCAAAGAAATTTAGCCAGTGGTTACATCCAATGTCAAACTTTTCTTCATCTTGTTTCTCCATGTCAAGGTGTCCGCTATAGTTAATGAAATACCAGAGAGTAAACAAGTTTTTGTTTTATTAACTCATCCATTTATAGCTCCTCTAAACCTAAAAGGGATATAAAACTGAACTACCAGTCTGGTATACTGTATTCTGCATATTTGAGGCCAATAACCCAGCTGCCCTTGAGACATTCCTAACATCAGAATGACTTCTATCTTCTTTGGATCACAGCACAGAGTCAGGTTTTGGACTATGGGTCTATGGGTCTATGTAAGATCTTGCATAGCCCTGACCTGGGGTGAAGTCTTAGTTTTATTTCAAGGCACAGAGAAAATTTGTATTCAGTTCTGTATTTCTCATTCTTATTTTTATGTTATTCTTACCTATTTGTCTGAAATATAAATAAGTACACAGGATGATGATATGGCAAGATCAAGATCACAATTATAAACACTGTATTTCTACAGGTGTTGTAAAACAGTGAATCTGAGATATACCAAAGAGAAGCATCAACAACAAAATAGGAATGCAGGAAATAGAGTTGAGGGGAGGCTTGATAAAGAGATATTATATTCCAAATTTTCTAGCCTTGGGTAAGGATAAGTGAACTTGAGTTTTGGATGAGGAAATGTTCTGGGAGAGGGTTTGAGTCTGGGCTAGATGAATTGAGCTGGGACTGGAGCATCTCCCCTTTGCTTCACCCTGCCCAGTGCCTTTTAACTACATCTTATTTGACAAATATCTAGGCATTTCTTATGTTGCAGGTATTGGTAGATTCTCTAACGAAATAGTTATAAATAAGATTCCTGCCATTGAACTTATATTTTAGTAAAATAAATAAACAATAAACAAATGAACAAGAGCATTTCAGTTAATGATAAATTCTAAGAGCATGATAAAATAGGGAACTAGGCTACAGAATGATTAGAAGCAGAGCTTATTCAGATAGGGTGGTCACGGTGGACTTTTTTAGGATGACACTGAAACTGAAACCTAAACAAGAAGAAACCAACTCTTTCAACTTTCTGGATTCCAAGGAAGCTACAACTACAGGCAGTTTACTTCCTTGATAAAATCCTAGTAAGGCTTCCAAAATAAAGAATAGGAGTGAAAAATGGGGGAGAGAACAAAGGGTTTAGTTAAAGAAATGTGCATGCAATAGTTAACACGCACTCCCTCTATCCCAATGCTCAAAATGACCTTTCTTGTTGTTGTTAGGTTCCATTGAATCAGCTCTGACTCATAATGACCCTACAAACAACAGGAGGAAACACTGCCTGGTCATGTGCCATCCTTATAATCCATGATATACTTGAGCCCATCATCGCAGCAACTGTATCAATCCATCTCCCTGAAGGCCTCCCCCTCTTTCGTCGACCCTCCACCCTACCAAGCATGACATCCTTCTCCAGGGAATGGTCCCTTCTGACAACATGACCAAAGTAGGTGAGACAAAGTCTGGCCATTCTAGCTTCCAAGCAGCATTCTGGCTGCACTTCATCCAGGACAGATTTGTTAGTTCTTCTGGCAGTCCATGGTACTTTCAGTATTCTTCGCTAACACCACAACTCAAAAGCATCAATTCTTCTTCTATACTGAAGTACAATGCTGTCAGTGATAGGAAAACATCCATATGCCTACAAGGAAGACCAGTTAATAGTACTGTTATTTAAATTTATGCACCAATAATTAAAGCCAAAGATAAAGAAATTGAAGATTTTTACCAACTTCTGCAGTCAGAAATTGACTGAACATGCAATGAATATATATTGATTGCTACTGGTGATTGGAATGTGAAAGATAGAAACAACGAACAACTGGCAGTTGGAAAATATGGCCTTGGTGATAGGAATGAGGGGAGCTCTGGTGTAGTGCCTAGGGCATTTAACTGTTAACCAGAAGGCTGGCAGGTCAAACCCACTAGCCACTCCTTAGAAGGATGATTGGGCAATCTACTTCTGTAGAGATACCACCTCAGAAACCTAAGAAGGGGTCATTATAAGTCAATCAACTCGATGGTAGTGAGTTTTTTTTTTTTTTTTTTTTAATAGAAATGATGATGGAGATTGCATGATGGAATTTTACAAGACCAATGACTTATTAATTGAAAATACCTTTTTTCAGCAACTTAAATGGCAGCTATACACCTGGACCTTGCCAGATGAAATATACAGGAATCAGCTTGACTACATCTGTGGAAAGAGGTGATGGAGATGCTCTATATCTTCAGCCAAAACAAGGCCAAGAGCTGACTATGGAATGGACCATCCATTGCTCATATGCAAGTTCAAGTTGAAGTTGAAGACAAATAAAACAAGCCTATGAAAGCCAAAATATGACCTTGATTATATTCTACCTGTATTTAGAGACCATGAGAAGAATAGATTTGAAGTACTGAACACCAATAACTGAAAACCAGATGAGTTGTGGGATGACATTAAGAACTTCATACATGAAGAAAGAGAAAGGTCATTAAAAAGACAGGAAAGGAAGAACAGACCCAAATGGATGACAGAAGAGATGTTGAAACTTTCTCTCAAATGGAGAGTAACTAAAGTGAATGGAAAAAATGACCAAGATAAAAGAGCTGAACAGAAGACTTCAAAGAGCAGCTCGAGAAGACAAAGAAAATTATTATAATGAAATGTGCAAAGACCTGGAGTTAAAAACCTAAAGGGAATAACATGTTTGGCATTTCTCAAGCTGAAAGAACTGAAGAAAAACTTCAAGCCTCAAGTTGCAATACTGAAGGATTCTATGTGCAAAATATTGAAATTTTGGGAAGCATCAAAAGAAGATGGAAGGAATACAGAGTCACTGTACAAAAAAAAGAATTGCTCCATGTTCAACTATTTCAGGAGGTGGCATAGGATCAAGAATGAATGGCATTGAAGGAAGAACCTGAAACTGCACTGAAGGAATTGGCACAAAACAAGGCTCCAGGCAATAACCCATTGAGTTGTTTCAACAAACAAATGTCATGCTGGAGGCATTTACTCGTCTCTCCCAAGTAGTTTGAAAGACAGCTACCTGGCCAACTGATTGGAAGAGATCAATATTTGTACCCATTCTAAAGAAAGGTGATCCAACAGAATGTAGAAATTATGGAGCAATAACATTATTATTACATGCAAGTAAAATTATGCTGTAGATATCTCAAAGATGGTTGCAACAGACAGGGAACTTCCAGAAGTGGAAGCTGGATTCCGAAGAGGATGTAGAATGAGGTCTATCACTGTTGATGTCAGATGGATCTTGGCTGAAAGAAAAGAAAACAGAAAAGATGGTTACCTGTGTTTTATTAACTATACAAAGGCATTTGACTGTGTGGATTGTAACAAATTAGGGATAGCATTACAAAGAATGGGAATTCCAAAACACTTAATTATGCTCATCAGGAACCTGTACATAGACCAAAAGATGTCATTCAAATAGGACATGGGGATACTGTATGGTTTAAAATCAGAAAGGGTGTGTATTGTATCCTTTCATCATACTTATTCAATCTGTATGCTAAGCAACTAATCTGAGACTCTGGTGGTATAGTGCCTACAGCATTTGACTGCTAACCAGAAGACTAGTGGTTCAAACCCACCAGCCACTCCTCAGAAGGAAGACTGGGCAATCTACTTCCATAGAAATACTGTCTCAGAAACCCAAGGAGAGGTCTCTATGAGTGAGAATCAACTCAGCAACAGTGAGTTTGGTTTGGGTGAGTGATATGATGAAGAATGAGGCATCACAATTGGAGGAAGATTCATTAACAACCTGTAATATGCAGATGACACAACCTTGCTTGCTGAAAGTGAAAACAACTTGAAGCACTGACTGATGAAGTTTAAAGACTACAGTCTGCAGTATGGATTACACCTCAAAACAAAGAAAAAGAAAATACTCACAAATGGACCTATAAGCAGCATAACTATTGTGTTAGATTGGGTTCTCAAGAGAAACAAAACCAGAAAAGCTTATGTGGAGAGAGAAAGAGAAATTAATCTTAGAAAAATGGCTCACACACTTATAGGACCTGGTAAGTCCAAAGTTCTTGGATCAAACGTCAAGCTTGAGGCTTTTCCTGACTCTTGCAGCTGCAGGGGCTAAGGACCTTAAGGTTGACAAGCAGTATATGGGCTGTTGACTCCAACGAATGACTAATCCAAGATCTCCAGGCTGAATGGTGGATTGTTCGCTCACGGACAGTTGTAGGTAGCACAACAGAATCCCAATCCACAGAAGAGTGTCTTTTCCCAGGATGTCCATATATATACTGGAAGCAGGCCATACCCTTAGGAAAACTCCCTTTCAATGGATTGGCTGCTCAAAACATATTCATCTGATCCCATCATGGAAATAACCAGATCACAACTGCTTAAACCACACAGAATTGTGGTCCAGCCAGATTGACACACAGCTCCAACTATCACAGTCCACCCCTTGTCAACTTGGCATTTGTACACATCTACTTAACCATATGTTGTTGTTGTTAGGTGCCATCGAGTCATTTCCAACTCATAGCAACCCCTTCCACAGCAGAACGAAACACTGCCTGATCCCGTGCCAGCTCCACAATCCCTGCTATACTTGAGCCCATCATCGCAGCCACCATGTCAATCCATCTCGTTGAAGGTCTTCCCCTCTTTTGTCAACCCTCAACCCTACCAAGCATAACATCCTTCTCCAAGGAATGGTCCCTTCTGACAACATGACCAAAATAGGTGAGACGAAGTCTGGCCATTCTTGCTTCCAAGGAGCATTTCGGGTGCACTTCCTCCAGGATGTATCTGTTAGTTCTTTTAACAGTCCATGATACTTTCAGCATTCTTTGCCAGCACCACAACTCAAAAGCATCAACTCTTCTTCAGTCTTCCTTAT
>NW_006921756.1:5099273-5100625 GCF_000298275.1 Orycteropus afer afer
TTTCAACAACATAAATGGCGGCTCTACATGTGGACTTCACCAGATGGAACACACAGGAATCAGATTGACTACATCTGTGGCAAGAGGTGGTGGAAAAACTCAATATCTTCAGCCAAAACCAAGCCAGGAGCTGATTGTGGAACAGACCATCAACTGCTCTTAACCATATATAATCTCTAAATAAGGACAATTTTAAAGTCATATTTGCAACTAACATGGTACACTAACACACGTACAACAGAAACACTTTAACCTTATTTATATTTCACAGTTCATAACAGAAGAAAACCAAAATATTTGATGCACATATACAATGAAGAAATATAAAAATCACAGTCCTCATTTCTGCAATTGGTCAGGTGATCATAGCTGATATTCAGAACTACCTTCTTCCACCACCCATTCTGTATTTCCTTTGCCCTCAGCTGGTCGTGGTTTTTTGCCTGGTGGGATGACCCAAGCCTTCATTCCTGAAGGGTCTGAGCCATTACCAGTCATATCAGAATTGAGTTGCTGTATTTTTCCATTGACTTTAATCACAGGGCATGGTAGTACTAAGAGACGTTCTAAGGAATTTCTTGTATTCCAGACATATTCTTCTTTACCTCCATTATGTAATGTCAATCCAATTTCCCCTTGGTAATCAGGATCTATCACACTAGATAGTAGAGTAATGCCCTTCTTTGTCTGTCGATCCAGAGGCATGAGGAAGCCAAAATGGCCAGGTGGCATTCTTAATTTCCAGTTCAATGCAATCAGTATTGTGTCTCCAGGTGGGAGTGTTCCTCCCTTTGGGACTAAGATCTCCAGACCCACAGAGCATAGGGTAGCAGGGAGAGGAAGCAAAAATTTTTTGAGTGGGTCACTAGGGGTAATAGTGAGTGATACCACTCCCATTTCCACCCCTTGGTTCCTGGACCTGTGAATCCTGGCTATTGGAGAAACAGAACCACATATTGGATGCTGGTTTAGAGCATATACAGCCTCTTGGAGAACATTGCCCCAACCCTTCAAGGTATTGCCATCTAGCTGGAGCCATAATTGTGTTTTCAGGAGGCCATTCCATTATTCTATAAAGCCAGCTGCTTCAGGATGATGGGGGAACATGGTAAGACCAGTGAATTCCATGAACATAGACCCACTGCCGCACTTCATTTGCTGTGAAGTGAGTCCCTTGATATGAAGCAATGCTGTGTGGGATATCATGACAGTGGATAAGGCATTCTGTAAGTCTATGGATTGTAGTTTTGGGAGAAGCATTGCATGCAGGGGAGGTGAATCCATATCCAGAATAAGTATCTATTCCAGTAAGAACAAAATACTGTCCTTTCCATGATGGAAGTGGTCCAATG
>NW_006921756.1:5101182-5130782 GCF_000298275.1 Orycteropus afer afer
TCACCAATCTTCCAATCATGCTCCTTCCAAGTCCCAGACCATCCAGCCAAGCCATTAGCCACAGCCCATGAATCCGTATATAATCGCACATCTGGCCATTTCTTATTCCATGCAAAGTGAACAGCCATATGCATGACTCGAAGTTCTGCCCATTGGGAGGATTTTCCTTCATCACTGTCCTTTAAGGAAGTCCCAGAAAGGGGCTGCAGCACCGCTGCTGTCCACTTTTGAGTGGTGCCTGCATATCACGCAGAAACATCTGTAAACCAGGCACGAGTTTTCTCTTCCTCAGTCAATTGATCATAAGGAACTCTCCATGAGGCCATAGGTACAGACTGGGAGAGGGAAGGTAATGTGACTGGACTGGAGACTATAGGCATTTGGACCACTTCCTCATGCAACTTACTTGTCCCTTCAGGTCCTGCTTGAGCCCGATCTCTGATATACCACTTCAATTTAATGATGGAGTGCTGCTGTGCACTTCCAACTTTATGACTTTGTGGGTCAGACAACACCCAGTACATGATGGGCAGCTCAGGCCTCATGGTCACTTTGGTGGCCCATGGTTATGTGTTCAGTCTCTCCTAAAGCCCAGTAACAAGCCAAAAGCTGTTTCTCAAAAGAAGAGTAGTTATCTGCAGAGGATGGCAGAGCTTTGCTCCAAAATCCCAAGGGTCTGTGTTGCGATTCACCAATAGGGACCTGCCAAAGACTCCAAACAGCATCTCTATCTACTACAGATACTTCAAGCACCATTGGATCAGTTGAATCATATGGCCCAAGTGGCAGAGCAGCCTGTGCAGCAGCCTGAACCAGTTGCAGAGCCTTCTGTTGTTCTGGGCCCCACTCAAAACTAGCAGCTTTCTGAGTCATTTGATAAATAGGCCTCAACAACACACCAAAATGAGGGATATGTTGCCTCCAAAATCCAAAGAGGCCCATCAGATGTTATGCCTCCTTTTTAGTTGTGAGGGAAGCCAGATACAATAACTTATCCTTCACTTTAGTAAGAATATCTCAACATGCCCCACACCATTGGACCCCTAGAAATTTCACTGAGGTGGAAGGTGCCTGAATTTTTGTTGGGTTAATTTCTCAACCTCTAGCACACTTATGTCTCACCAATAAGTCTTGAGTCATCAATACTTCTTCCTTACTAGGTCTAATCAGCATAATGTTATCAATATAATGGACCAGTGTGATGTCTTGTGGAAGGGAAAGATGATCAAGATCCCTGCGGACTAAATTATGACATAGTGCTGGGGAGTTGATATACCCCTGAGGAAGCACTGTAAAAGTATACTGTTGGCCTTGCCAGCTGAAGGCAAACTGCTTCTGATGGTCCTTTGAAATTGGTATTGAGAAAAAGGCATTGGCCAGATCAATAGCTGCATACCAAGTACCAGGAGATATACTAATTTGCTCAAGCAATGAAACCACATCAGGAACAGCAGCTGCAACTGGAGTCACCACCTGATTAAGTTTACGATAATCTACTGTCATTCTCCAAGATCCATCTGTTTTTTGCACAGGCCAAATAGGCAAATTAAATGAAGATGTGGTGGAAATCACCACCTCTACATCCTCCAAATCCTTGATGGTGGCAGTAATCTCTGCAACCTCTCCAGGGATGTGGTATTGCTTTTGATTTACTATTTTTGTAGGTAGAGGCAGTTCTAATGACTTCCACTTGGCTTTTTCTACCATAATAGCCCTTACTCCACATGTCAGGGACCCTGTGTGGAAATTCTGCCAATTGCTCAGTATATCTATTCCAATTATTCATTCTGGAACTGGGGAGATCACTACTGGATAACTTTGAAGACCCACTGGACCCACTGTGAGACACACCTTAGCTAAGACTCCATCAATGACTTGACCTCCATATGCCCCTACTCTGACTGGTGGGCCACAATGACGGTTTGGGTCTCCTGGAATTAGTGTCAGTTCAGAGCCAGTGTCCAGTAATCCCCAAAAAGTCTGATTATTTCCTTTTCCCCAATGCACAGTCACTCTCGCAAAAAGGCTCAGATCCCTTTGGGGAAGGCTGGGAGAAAGACTGACATTATAGATTTTGGGCAATGTAGTGGGGTCCTTCCTCAAAGGGACCTGGCCTCCCCTTCATTCAAGGGGTTGTGGGTCTGTAAACTGACTCAAGTCTGGGAATTGATTGAGAGGCCGTGACTCTGTATTCTGGTGATTAGTCTAGGCTGCTGTTCATGTGACCTAGAATTCTTCTGTCTATACAGATCAAGTAAATATTTAGTAGGTTTGCCAAGTATTTCACTACTAGGAACACTATGCACAAGTGGCCAATGCCATAATTCCACATGAGTCAGACTATTCTGATTACTGTTCTGACTCTGCTATCTATTATGGTAACCGTACCCACCTTGCTTGGTCAATTAACTGATGCCACTTGGCCCCTACTACCATGGGGTCCAATCAGCCCAATAGTAGTTAAGTGTCTTAGTTCAATTAGGGCAGTTCCCACTGTCAATCTAGCTCATATAAAATAGCAATCACAGCAGTCTTCAAAGATGCTGGAGCTCCCTTCACAAATTTGTTCCTCACCATACTGTTGAAAGCCATGTCTTATAGACTCTCAATTTCTGGCTCTAGGGGTCTAATCTGATAAATCCATTCTAACAGGGCAATTTCCCTAAGCTTCTGGATACCTTCTTCTACATAATCCAAGGCAGGTCTGGTACTTCAACTTGACTTAAGGTAGGCCACCACATAATCCATGCTTCAGTAAACCAACCAAATAAACTATTAGATCCTTTCCTAACCTCTCAAGCTGAAACACGGAATGAAGAATCCATACTTTGTGGGCCTAAATCAATAAACTCAGACAGATCCAATCTTACATTTCTTGCACCATTATCCCATACCCTCAGTAGCCATTCCTGTACATATTCTTCAGGTTTCTGTCTGTACATATTAGCAAAATCAAGTAGGCTTTTCAAGTGTAGCATACCACCTCCTCAGTCACACTTTCTATTTCACCTTTTGGGGCTCGCTTGGACTTAACTTTAGTTACAGGTCTAGCCCCAACAATGAGTGGTTGGGGCAGTTCCTGAGAACATTCAGGAATGTCTTCCATGGCCTCTGCCTCAGGCAATGACTCAGCAGGAACAGTTGGGATAATCCCATCAAACTGAGGTGGAGGTGATAATGGTTTTACAGTGATCCCTTCAGATGGGAGAGATTCAACAGACTTTACAAACTCCATATCCTGATCTTCCTATCTGCCCATATGTCCCCATTCCAGCTTTCAGGATCCCATTTTTTCCCAATCAATGCCCTCACTTTAATTTCAGACACTATTCTGTGTTGGCAATTTAAATGGCATTGTAATTCTGCCACCCTTACAATAAGATTCTGGGTTTGGTTTTCAGCAATATCAGCTCTGTTGCCAGAAGAAATAAGGCTTTCTCTCAGAGCACAACTGGAAACACTGAGGTCTTTTATGTGTCGCTTAAGCTGTGACTCAGCAGCCCTGAGCTCATCTCACTCTTTCACTGCTTTGTCTACTGTAAGTAGGACCAACCAACCAGCTTCCTTATACTCCTTATGCTGACAAAATTGCAGAAAAGTATCAAATATGCAATCACCCAGAACCTCACTTCTCACAAGTACTCGATTTATTGATAGTGCTATTTACATATTAATGTTGCCACCTCATGCCACAGATTAGCAGGGCCCTCTTTACTAACAGAGGCAGGGTCACTAGTGTTTTTACAATTAATCAAATTGGAGAACCAATTTAGGAAGCCCATCCTTATGATTTTGTCTCTAGAACCACTCTCAGTACCAAACGTATTAGACTGGGTTCTCTAGAGAAACAAAACCAGTAAAGCTTATATGGAGAGAGAAAGAGAAATTTATCTTAGAAAAATGGCTCACACACTTATAGAAGCTGGCAAGTCCAAAGTTCTTGGATCAAACGTCAAGCTTGAGGCTTTTCCCAACTCGCAGTTGCAGGGGCTGAGGAGCTCAAAGTTGGCAGGCAGTATACTGGCTGTTGACTCCAATGAATAACAAATCCAAGATTTCCAGGCTGAATGGTGGATTGTTTGCTCATGGACAGTTGTAGGCAGCACAACAGAATCCCAATTCACAGAAGAGTGTCTCTTTTTCCAGGATATATCCATAAATATACTGGAAGCAGGCCACACCCCTAGGGAAACTCTCTTTCAATGGGTTGGCTGCTCAAAACATATTCATCTGATCCCATCATGGGAATTACCACATCACAACTGCTGAAACCACACAGAATTGTGGCCCAGCCAAGTTGACACATAGCTCCAATTGTCACAACTATAAATGTAGAAAGGATTGAAGTTGTCAAAGATTTAATTTTACTTGGACCCACAATCAACACCCATGGATGTAGCAGTCAAGAAATCAGATGTCATGTTGCACTGGAAAAATGTGCTACAAAAGATCTCTTTAAAGTGTTAAGAAGCAAAGATGTCATGTTGAAGACTAAGATGTACTTAACCTAAGCCATGGTGTTTTCAATCACCTCACATGCACGTGAAAGCCGAACAATGAACAAGGAAGACTGAAGAAGAGTTGATGCATTTGAATTATGCTGTTGGTGAAAAATAACTGAAAATCCCATGGGCTGCCAGAAGAACAAACAAATCTGTCCTGGAACAAGTGTGATTGGAATGCTCCTTGGATGTGACAATGGCCAAACTTCATCACACCTACTTTTGTCATGTTGTTAGAGGGGACCATTCCCTGGAGAAGAATATCATACTTGGTAAAGTGGAGGGCCAGAAAAAAAGGGGAAGACTCTCAACAAGATGGATTGACACAATGGCTGCAAGGATGGGCTCAAGTATTTTGTTCTGTTGTAGATAGGGTCACTATAAGTGGGAGCCAACTTGATGTCACCTAACAACCTAGATGAGAAAAAGGTAAGCTTCATGGTGAAAGTAAGCCTTATTTTGATTTCTACATTTTACAGTACAAAATGTCTGACACTTAGTTAATAATTCCTAGGGAAGTGTAGAAATAGTACCATAGGAAAAATAACCATGAAAAAGAGCAAAAAAATAGAAACAGATTCACAGTTGATCTATATGTTAGAGTTGTTGTTGTTATTAGTTGGCGTTGCATTGCCTCCAACTTATAGTGACCCTGTGTTCAACAGAATAAAACACTAACCAGTTCTGCACCATCCTCACTGTCATTGCTATGTTTGAGCCCATTCTTGCAGCCACTTTGCCAATCCATCTCATTGAGGGTCTTCCCCTTTTTGGCTGGCCCTATTTGCTGGAACTTTGGTGGTGTAATGGTTAAGGCATTTGGCTGCTAACTACAAAGTCATCCGTCCATTGCACCAGCTGCTCTGCAGAAGAAAGATAAGGCAGTCTGCTTTCCATAAAGATTTACAGCCTTAGAAATCCAGCGGGAGTAACTATGAGTCAGAATTTACATGATAGCAATGAATTTGGTTTGCCTTTCTGCTTTATCAAGCTTTATATCTTTTCCTAGGGACTAGTCCCTTCTGATAACAAGACCAAATTACAATAGCTGAGGTCTGACCATTCTCGCTTCTAAGGAGCATTCCAGCTGCACTTCTTCCAAGACACATTTGTTGGTTCTTCTGAAAGACAATGGTATTTTCAGTATTCTTTGCCAACACCCCACATCAAAAGCATTAAGTCTTCTTTGGTCTTCATTATTCATTGTCCAGCTTTCACTTGCATATGGGATGATTGAAAAACCTATGCCTTGGGTTAGGCACATCTTAGTCTTCAAAGTGACATCTTTGCTTCTTAACATATTATTTTTATTTTTGAAAGCTCCCCTCTTCTCTGTTCCCACCTCTGGTAACCAACAAATAAAGTTTCCTTCCATATATAGACCTTTCCTTGACTTTTTATTATGAACTAATACAATATATGGGAGCTCTGATAGCATAGTGCCTAAGGCACTTGACTGCTAATCAGAAGGCTGGCGGTTCAAACCCACCAGCCACTCCTCGGAAGGAAGATTGGGCAATCTACTTCTGTAGTGATACTGCCTGGGAAACCCAAGGAGGGGTCGCTATGAGTTGGGTCTGACTCGAGGGCAAATAACAACAACAACAACAATACAATATTAGGAGCTCTGCTGGCATAGTGCCTAAGGTATTTGACTGCTAACCAGAGGGCTGGTTGTTCAAACCCATCAGCCACTCCTCAGAGGGAAGGTTGGGTAATCTACTTCTGTAGTGATACTGCCTCCGAAACCCAAGGAGGGGTTGCTACCAGTCGATTCCAACTTGATGGCAGTGAGTTTTTAGAATACAATATTTGTCATTCTGTGATTGACTTATTTCACTCAGCATAATGTCCTCCAAGTTCATCTACATTATGCGGTATTTTGTAGATTCTACATTATTCTTTAGAGTTGCATAGTGTTCCATTGTGTGTATGTACCATAGTTTGCTTACCCATTCTTCTGTTGATGGGCACCAAGGTTGTTTCCATCTTTTTGCTGTTGTAAACAGTGCTGCAATGAACATGGGTGTGCATATATCTGTTCTTGTTCTGGCTTTCACTTCTTTAGGATATATACCTAGCAATGGGATTGCTGGATCAAATGGTATTTCTAATTCCAACTTTTTAAGGAATCACCATACTCCTTTCACAATGGTTGTGTCATTCTCCAGTCCCACCAGCAATGTGTGAGAGTCCCAATCTCTCCATATCCTCACCAGCATTTGTTGTTTTCTGTTTTGTTGAACTTTGCTGCTAGAGCTGGGACAAGATGATATCTCACTGTTGTTTTGATTTGCATCTCTCCAATGGCTATTGATCATGAACATTTCTTCATGAATTTGTTGGATGCCTGAATATGCTCTTTGGTGAAGTGTCTAGTCATGTCTTCTACCCATTTTTTAATTGGATTGTTTGTCTTTTTGTTGTTGAGGTGTTGGAGTTTTCTATAAATTTTGGACATAAGCCCCTTGTCAGATATGTCATTGCTGAATATTTTTTCCCAATCTGTAGATTCTCTTTTTACTTTTCTGACAAATTCTTTTAAAACACCAAATAAAAGAAAACAAAAGCACTGCTATCAAGTGGAACCCTACTCACAGTGCCCCTCCTTGGGTTTCTGAGGTGGTATCACTACAGAAGTAGATTACCCAACCTTCCTTCCAAGGAGTGGCTGGTGGGTTTGAGCCACCAGTCTTCTGGTCAGCTGTCAAATGCCTTAGGCACTATGCCACCAGGCTCCCTTTTGAAGCACATGAAAATTTAATTTTTAGAAGGTCCCATTTCATCTAGTTTATCTTCTGCTGTTTGTGCATTTTGGGTTATGCTTGACAGTCTATTTATGCCATAAATTAGGGCCCCTAAATTTGCCCCTAGTTTTTCCTTGAGTAACATTATAGTTTTAGGTTTCACATTTAAGTCGTTGATCCATCTGGGGTTAGTTATTGTGTATGGTGTGAGGTGCAGATCTTGTTCTGTTTTTCTGCAAATAGATATCCAGTTTTGCCAACACCATTTTTTAAACATTCTCTTCCCTGTTTAACAAATTTCAGCCCTTTGTCAAAAATCAGCTGACCATAGGTCAATGGATCTATTTCTGGTTCTCAATTCTATTCCACTGGTCTGTGTGTCTGTTGTTGTACCGATACCAGGCCATTTTGACTGCTGTGGCTGTATAGTAGGTTTTGAGATCTGGCACTGTGAGATCTCCTTCTTTGTTGTTGTTCTTCTTCAATAGTGCTTTGCTTATCTGAGGTCTCTTTCCTTTCCATATAAAATTAGTGATTTGTTTTTCCATATCCTTAAAAAATGTTGATGGGATCTGGATTGGGATTGCATTAAATGTATAGATTGCTTTGGGTAGTATTGACATTTTCTCAACGTTTAATCTTCCTATCTATGAGCATGGTATGGTCTTCCATTTACGTAGATCTCTTGTGGTTTCTGAAAGTAGTATTTTGTAGTTTTCTTTGTTGTACAGGTCTTTTCTGTCCTGGTAAGATTTATTCTCAAGTATTTTATTTTATTTTTGGTAGTTATTGTAACTGGTATTGATTTCCTTATTTCCTTTTCAGCAATCTCTTCACTGGTGTAGAGGAATCCAACTGATTTTTGTATGTTGATTTTGTATCCCACCACTATGCTAAATCTCTAATTAGTTCCAGTAGTTTTCTTGCTGAGTCACTTGAGTTTTCTATGTATAGGATCATATCAGCAAATAGAGATAATTTGACTTCGTCCTTACCAATTTGGATGCCTTTGATTTCCTTTTCTTGTTTTATAGCCCTGGCCAGGACTTCCAATACAATGCTGAATAGAAGTGGTGATAGAGGGCATCCCTGTCTGGTTCATGTTTGCAAGGGGAATGGTTTCAGTCTCTCTCCATTGAGAATAATGTGCTGTTGGTTTTGCATAGATGTCCTTTATTATGTTGAGGAATGTCCCTTCTATTCCTATTTTGCTGAGAGTTTTGATCAGGAGTGGGTTTTGGAATTCATCAAATGCCTTTTCTGCATTGATTGATATGATCATGTGGTTCTTTTCCTTTGTGTTATGTATGTGGTGAATGATGTTGATTGTTTTTCTAATGTTGAACCATCCTTGCATACCTGATATGAACCCCTCTTGGTCGGAACTTTTTTGACATATTATTAGAGTCTATTGACTAGGATTTTGTTGAAGATTTTTGCATCTGTATTCATGGGTGATATTGGTCTGTAATTTTCCTTTTGAGTGATGTCTTTGTCTGATTTTGGTATCAAGGTTATGCTTGCTTCATAAAATGAATGTGGGATGATTCTATCCTTTTCTATGTTCTGGAATAATTTAAGTAGGATTTGTGTCAGTTCTTCTCTCAATGTTTGGTAGAATTCTCCAGTGAAACCATCTGTGCCAGGACTTTTTTTTTTTTTGGTAATTTTTTTTATGAGCTGTTCAATTTCTTCTTTTGTTATGGATCTGTTCAATGTTTCCACCTCACTCTGTGTTAGTTTAGGTAATAGTATATTTATAGAAATCTGTCCATTTCTTCTAGATTTTCAAATTTGTTGGAATACAGTTCTTCATAGTATTCTGATATTATTCTTTTTATTTCAATTGGTTCTCTTGTGATGTTGCCCAATTCATTTCTTGTTCATGTCATTTGTATTCTCTCCTCATTTTCCTTTGTTAAATTTGCCAGTGGTTTGTGAACTTTATTAATCTTTTCAAAAAACCAAATTGTAGTATTGTTGACTTTTTCTACTTTCTTTCTATTTTGTGTTTTATTTATTTCTGCTTGAAGCTTTATTATTTATTTTCTTCTGGTGACTATAGGCTTTTTTTAATGCTCTTTTTCTACTTGTTGGAGATGTCGGATTAAGATACTGATTTTTGCTGTTTCTCCTTTTTTGATGTATGCATATATTGCCTTAAATTGCTCTCTGGCCACCACTTTTGCTTTGTCCCAAAGATTTTGGTATGTTGTGTTTTCATTCTCATTTGGTTTAAGGAATTTTTTATTTCATTTTTCATTTCTTCTCTTACCCAGTTGTTTTTAAGAAGGATATTATTCAGGTCTCATGTGTTTGGTCTTTTTCTGTTCATCTTCATGTGGGATACCATCAAAAGGAGTAACTTACATGTAATTGGAATTCCAGAACAGAAAGAGAAAAATAAAGACACAGAGAAAATAGTCAAAGATTTTTTGGAAGAGAATTTCCCTGATATGATGAAAGATGAGACTATATCTATTCAAGAAGTCCAATGAACCCCAAACAGGATAGATCCCCAAGAAATCAGCAAGACATATCATCATCAAACTCACCAAAACCAAAGACAAAGAAGGAATCCTGAAAGCAGCATGGGAAAAACAAAAAGTTACCTACAAAGGGCAACCAATAAGATGAAGTTCTGATTTCTCAGCAGAAACCATGCAAGCTAGAAGGCAAGGGATGGTATGTATAAAACTCTGAAAGAGAAAAATTTCCAACCAAGAATTATATACCCAGAAAAATGTCCCTTAAATATGATGGTGAAATTAGAACATTTCCAGATAAGCAGAAATTAAGGGAATTTGTTAAAACCAGACCAATCTTACAAGAGATGCTAAAGGGAGTCCTTTGGACAGAGAACCACAACAGCAAACAACAGGCAACCATTAACACACATGATGACATAACCCAGAAACTAACCCAGTTATGGAAGTATTTGAAGTAAAATAAGCTTACAAGATTGTAAACTGGGAACCAGAGACATCAATTGGTAAAGGAAGACAACTAAAACACCAAAAAGAGGGGTAAAAAATAGTTTAGTTATAAAACTTCTAAATGGTGAGGAAGTCAAAACAATTGCAAGATAGAATAGACTGTTCTAAATTGGGAAGAAAATTATAAATCACAGGGTAACATCAAAGAAAAATGATAAACCTTCACATCACAATAAAAAAGAGAACAAGCACAAATATTTAGCAAATACTAAAACAATAGCAATGAAGGAAATGATAATGCAATTCATAAACAAAATGAGCTTAGACCAGAAAATTATATGGTACAAAGAACTCAGCAACACCACAAAAAAACACATAACAAAATGACAGCAACAAATTCATACTTGTCAATAATTCCACTGAATGTAAATTGAGTAAATACGCCACTTAAGAGACAGAGAGTTACAGACTGGATAAGAAAGAATAACTCATCAATATGCTGTCTACAAGAACACACCTTAGAGACAAAGACAAAAATAGACTAAAAGTCAAAGGTTGGAAAAAGATGTATCTGTTGTCTCCAAGACATTGTGACTTTGTTGTTTTTATATTTAATTGATGATTTTATGTTAGTGATTCGGCCAAGATTTTCATTTTCTTTACTTTGTTTGGATGTATCTAAGTAAGCAGAGTACTGTGCTCCTCTATTCACTAGTTGGCAGCACTTATGCACTCACCACCTGTCTCCTGGTGGGTGTGATAGAGAATGAGAGTGGCTGCATAGGTCTCTGTTAGATGCTTGTGAAGAGTAGTTAAGGGTGAGTCAGGCTCATATTGGCTGTCATGTATCATTGACCAGTTAGTGCAGAAGCAAGTGGTAGCCCTCACTCAGTAGGTGGGGCTGCAGTAGGTGTGGGTGTACTTGGGTCATATGGGCTCAATTGTTGTCTCTTACTCAGTTAGACAAAAACAACAATCAAAACAACCACCAAAAAAGTAAGAACAAGAGGACAAAAAACACACATTGCATAAACACACAGGAAAAGTCACCAAAAAAAAAAAAAAAAAAGAGGAAAGGCAATAAATGAGATGAAATATTTAAAGAAATACTTTTAAAAGACTGGATTGGCCATGTAATTATCATATAATGCTCTTCTTTATACCTTATGTGATTTTTTTTTTTTACCTTGAAGTTTATTTTATCAGAAATTTATATTCTCTCTCCTATTATTTTTAATTGCCATTTGCTTGATATATTTTTCCCATTCTTCGATTTTTAATTCACTTTTATCTTGTTTCTAAGGGAAGTCTCTTGTAGGCAGCATATGGATGGGTCTTGTTTTTAATCCATTCTGTCATGCTCTTTCTCTTGTCTGGCACATTTAATCTATTTATGTTTAGTATAAATAATGATGGGTATGCACTTACTGCTGTCATTTTTTTTTTTTTTTAAACTGTTGTGGTTTGGATGAATGTTTACAGAGCAAATTGGTTTTCCATTCTATAGTTTGTACACAGTTTGGTTCTTTATATTGATTGCAATCCCCACAATATAACAGCACTTTTCCCCCCTTCCTCCTTGCGGTTACCATTTCCATTCATACTTCTTTGCTATTCCTTCTGCCTTCTGAGATTTATCCCTGGGCAAATGCTGCCCTTTTGATCTCATATGGTTGATTGTTCTAAGGAGTGCATACTTCCTGGTGCTATTGTTCACCTTATAGGGCCTGTCTATCATTTGGCTGAAAGTTGGGCCACAGGGAATAAGTTCAGGTCCAGGTCTGAAGGGTGTGTAAGGGCCATAGACTCAGGGGTTTCACCAGTCTCTGTCAGACCAGTAAGCCTGATCTTTTTTATGATTTTGAGTTTTGTTCCACATTTTCACCCACTCTATCTCAGACTGCCTATTGTAAGTCCTTTTAGAGCTATCACACTGTTGTCATTCTTTTGTGTTTTTTATTGTTGTGTTGATTATTTCTTTGTTCTGTATAGTTTTCTGCTCTGAGTTCATTTAATTATCAGGTTTTCTTTGCATTTTATTCATTATCACTGATTTTGTGCTTACTAAGTTCTTATAGGGAGCTCTGGTATCATAGTGCTTAAAGCACTTGACTGCTAACCAGAAGGCTGGCAGTTCAAACCCACTAGCCACTCCTCGGAAGGAAGATGGGGCAATCTACCTTCATAGTGATACTGCCTTGGAAACCCAAGAAGGGGTCGCTATGAGTCGGGTCCGACTCCACAGCACATAACAGCAACAACAAGTTTTTATAATTTACTTCTTTCTTATTTTTGTTAAATTGTTTATTAATTTTCTTGCTCAACTATATTTTATATTTATCTTCTTAAGTTTAAAATGGTCTGTTCTATTTTGATATTGTCTCAACTTCCTTTTTATCTGGAAAGTTTATAATTATAACATACTCCATTTTTTTTTTAATATAATTTTTGTCATTTACAGATTAGTGGTCCTGATTCTTTATTTTCAGTCTTGTAAGTTTATTTTATTTTTTAGAATTCTTTTTGTGGTTGTTTTCTGGGGGATGTTGTCATATGCCTTAATCTCAGGTTGTTGTCTGGTGCTGTTGGTTCTCTGTCCAAAGGATTCCTTTTAGCATTACTTGTAAGGTTGGTCAGGTTTTTACAAATTTCCTCAATTTTTGTTCATCTGGAAATGTCCTAATTTTGCCACTGTATTTGAGGGCCAATTTTGCTTATATCTGGATATATAATTCTTGGCTGACAATTTTTTCAGGGTTTTCTATATCAGCTCATTGCTTTCTTGCCTGTATGATTTCTGCCAAGAAATTGGTTCCTTTTTGTCAGCAACATTTCTCTCTTCCCAAGGTCTCAAGACTTTTTATCTTTGCTTTTGGAAAGTTTGATTATGATATGTCTTGGTGACTTTCTTTTGGGGTCTACCCTTTATGAGGTTCATTGAGCTTCTTAGATGGATAAATTTTTGCCTTTCATAATATTTAGGGAAATTTTCTGGTAGTAAATCTTCAACCATTCTCTCTATGGTTTTGTTTTGTTTTGCTTTTTTGCCTCCTCCTATTCTATTATTCCAATCCCATGTAAAGTTTTCCTCTTGATAGTATCCCACATAACTCTTAGGCTTTCTTCATATTTATTAATTCATTTTTTCTGATTTTTCCTCATGCAAACTAGTGTCAAGGGATTTGTCTTCTAGTTGGCTAACCCATTCTTCAGTTAGTTCTATTCTACTCTTTTGTCCTTTCAATGTGTTATCTATATCCATAATTTTAATATTAATTATCTGGATTTCTAATTGCTATTTTTATATGTTTTCTAATTATCTTTAGTCACTTTTGTTATTCTTATATTGTTTTCCTGTACTCTTCTAGGGTATAAGGAGCTCTGGTGGTGCAGCTCTTAAGGCATTTGACTGCTAATCAGAAGATTGGCAGTTCAAATCCACCACCCACTCTGCAGAAGGAAGATGAAGCAATAGTCAACTTCCATAAAGATTTACCACCTCAGAAACCCAATGAAGGTCACTATGAGTTGGAATCGACTCAATGGCAGTGGCTTTGGTTTTTGTTTTGTTTTTCAGTCTTTTATATTGTCTGATTTCTTTGAGCTCTTGGAAGAAGATATATATATATATCAGGTGTTTCAATGACCTGTTCTTCCTCTGGAAGGTTTCTTTGTTTTTTTATTTTGATCACTTGCTTGTGGCATCTTGTCTTGTTTCTTCATTTTATTTGTATTTATCTGTTATTTCCAAGATATTTTGGAGTTGTTTACTTCTTGATTACATATTGGTTTGTTTCACCCTAATTCTTTGTTTTGCTTAGTTTTGATATAGCCGGGTGGGTGGGTCAAGTGTGTTACTGTGATTGCTAGTTTGGCAGCACTGGAGTGCTCACCACTTGTTTCCTGGTGGGCGGAGTAACTGGTAAGAGTGTGGGTGTGGGTCTTTATTTGCTGGTCTTGAAGAGCTAGTGATAGCATGCTGAGCACATGTTGTCCACCATCTGTCATTGATCCAATGATGCAGGAGTGGGTGGTAGTACTTGCCCATTGTGGTAGGTGTGGCTGGCTAGTGAGAAGACAATGTCCACCTACCACCAGATGGGGAAGAGGAAAAAAAAGAAAAGGAAAAAAAGAGGAGGGATTGGGAAAAATCTGGGTAAAAAATAAAGGAAGTGGAAGAGAGAAAAAATAAACAAATGGAAAAATAAGAAGAAATAAAAAATAAAACAATAAGAAGGAAAAAGGAGTGGGGGAGAGGAGTGCAGTAATTGTTGCCTGCATTCCTAAGGTAATAGGCATGTGGGTCCATCTGCTGGGACTCATGCTGCCAGCCTCAGTGGTGGCAGGTGGCTGTCACATGATCTATGAGAGCATGGATCCACTACAGGAAGCTAGCATGCAGACAATGTGTACATGCACCTCTGATAGCAGAGCTTGCCCATGGCTTGTGCTCTGTGAAAGCACATCTTATCAATCATAGAGATGCCAGGCACACAAAGCACAATCCACAGTCACGTGTCTTAGTCCACTGGTGGCACAGTCCAGTGCATGGCTGCTGGTTGGGGGAGGCAGTCTGAATGAGCTAGACAGCTGGGGGAAAGTATCACTAGCTAATGAGTTAGTGAGGGACTTTACCCCTGGTCACCAAGAAGATGTGTTGGAAAAATGGAAGGACATACTTCTCTGAATACTATTCATTGGTGTGGGTCTAGTGTAATTCTGGGCAAGCACAGCTGATTATCCAATTTCTGGTATGGCTCAATCAAGGGGGAGCTGGCCAGAGTCCAGTGTCTCCAACTTTTACCTCATAGGTCTTCCCCTCTGTGTAGACCCTCACCCCAAACAAGTAGGCTCACTACCAGAGAATTGTTTCACCTCCATTTACTGGCCCCCACCTTGCTCTGTAGTCATCTGTGTCCCTGGAATTCTTACCCTCTCTGCACTTTCCTCTCCCAGACCCAACTCATATTCTGCTCACTTTGTGTCACGGATTTAATTTGTGTCTCCCAGAATATGTGTCAACTTGTCTGGGCCATGATTCTTAGTGGCTCGCAGTTATGTAATGATTCCCCATAATGTGATCTTATGTGATAAGCTGATCAGTTGTAAGAAGATTTGAATGGGATGCAACACCCTTAATCCCATCACAGTGCTGATCTGATGTAAAGGAAGTTACTTTGGGGTGTGGCCTGCAATACTTGTTATCTTACAAAAGATAAAAAGGAGAGAGAAGTAGAGAGGGGGAACCTAGTACCAACAAGAAAGAAGAGCCAGGAGCAGAGTGCACTCTTTGGACCCAGGGTCCCTGTGCTGGGATCCTCCTGAGACCAAGAGACAGAGTGAGAATGCCTTCCCCTATAGCTGATACTCTGAATTCATACTCTTAACCTCCTAAATTGTGAGACAATAAATTTAATTTTTTTGAAAACTATCCACTTGTAGTATTTCTATTAAAGCAGCTACAGATAACTAACCAAAAAAACCAAACTCATTGCCATCGAGTTGGGTCCAACTCACAGCAACCCCTCCTTCGGTTTCCAAGGCAGTATCACTACAGAAGTAGATTGCCCAGTCTTCCTTCCAAGGAGTGGCTGGTGGGTTTAAACTGCCAGCCTTCTGGTTAATAGTCAAATGCCTTAGGCACTACGTCACCAGAGCTCCATCTAGATAACTGTTATTGTTATGTGCCCTCGAGTCGACCCTACTCATAGTGACCCTCCTTGGGTTTCCGAGGCAGTATCACTACGGAAGCAGATTGCCCAACCTTCCTTCCGAGGAGTGGCTGGTGGGTTTGAACCGCCAGCCTTCTGGTTAGCAGTCAAGTGCCTTAGGTACTACGCTACCAGAGCTCCCTCTAGATAACTAAGACACCTTATTTCACTTTGGATCTGTCTACCCTATGTCTCTGCCTCAGTGCGGATTCCGTGAAGTTGGCTTCTCCTCACTCACTCACATTGCTTTCTGTGACACAAAATGGTAACACTGCCTCAGATCATTCCGCAGTCACTGTTTTCATATGTCTCCCTTTCTAGTTGGTATTTAATACAATTCTTTATTCCTTCATTTGATGCTCAGCATCCCAGGATTATGACTGTATATGTTTCATTTAGTTTTTCAGGTCTCTGTTGTGGAGGGATTGAGTAAAGTGTGTCACCAGGATGCCATTTTGTCTACTCCTCCTTGAGCTTGGCTTTAATTTTCATGAACATAGTAAGTTTAGTTGTTTCACAATGTTTGCCGACTTATTTCAAAATCTGAGGTTCCTTTATGATTTTCTCTTGTGTCTTGTTTTTGCTCTATCTGCTGTATCTCAATTATGTTGAATTATTATTCTCTGTGTTTTATCATCTTTGACTGTGTACTGCATACTATACTTTAAAAAATTGTAGAAATGTTTTGAGATAATTTTTTCTTCCTTAAGAAGGGTTTTTATTTGCCTCCAAGTCACCTTTGAGTGCTTGTTGTTGTTGTTATGTGCCGTCGAGTCAGCCCTGACTCATAGCAACCCCTCCTTGGGTTTCCGAGGCAGTATCACTATGGAAGTAGGATTGCCCAACCTTCCTTCCGAGGAGTGGCTGGTGGGTTTGAACCACCAGCCTTCTGGTTAGCAGGCAAGTGCCTTAGCCACTATGCTACCAGAGCTCCCTTTGAGTGCTACCAGTCCCAAAACAATTCAAACCAAGTTCAAATTTAAATAAATATGCCGTTCAAGGCTTGAGTTTTCCTGGATTGCACAGATGATACAGAGCTGTGCACACCTCATATAACTGCCAATTTAATTCTGATCTGTTCCCTAGTTCATGTTAAGGAGATGATTTATTAAAATCACTGGTGGCTGTCTATAAAGGCTTTAACTTCTATCCCCAGCACCTCAAGGCCAATATGCAACCCAGTTTCTATGTCAAATGTTCTCAGGGTGAAAGAAGCTCCCAGTACTAGAACGATCTCTCAGGGTCTTGTCTTGTAGATTTGGGCCTCACTCTTGTTATAGCACTTTAATCATTAAAACATTAATGCAAAAGTTGATTTTAATTATATACATCATCATTTCTGGAAGCAAATTTTATTGAATTCAAATTCTGTTCCATCTAGTCACATAAAATATATTATAATAGTATCCTTATTTTTATAATCGGACTAAACACTTGGAGAGCAAATAAAATCTATTTTTGCCATATTTCCAAAAGTTAGTAAATTCCTAACATAAAATTTTCATAAAATATCTGTTATAGCAGGGATTCAGAATCCACATGTAGCTCTGTAAACAAAGATAGTACAAAATGCTTAGTCATTTTCTGGAGTTTTCAGTGTTATGTGTGGAAGACATACCTTCTGAGATTCTGCTATTCCTCTTCCATTTACTTCTCCATTTTAATGTTATATAGACAACAAATATGATGAGACAAAATACTCCAAGCAGTGTTACAATCAGAATCAGTTTCTGATGAGAGGCCTTTGGGTAAAAACAGTCTGAAACAGAGAACAAGTATATGAGAACATGAAGAAACCAAGATTCATAAGTTTCCATCTACTCTTGGTCCTATGACCACATCAGCCCACACCATTCCAGATCACTCTAGAAATATGTATAACTTTTCTCACAATTGGATATGGAAAGCTTTGATAGCTATAGGTGTGATTCTAGAGACTACTGTGGAATATTCCAGGACAATTAAGTGAATAGTAAAATCTTAAAATTATAGAATCTTATAGTTGAACTTAGAATTCTTTATTCAATCCTCCACAAGTCAGCCCATAATACTGGTAATTTTTTTCTTCATTTTGTTGCTTATAATATTTCACTAAGAAAAAATTTAAATGTACAGGAAAAAGTTTAAAAAATTTTATAAGTGGGCTTGGAACTATAGTCTCAGGGGACATCAAGCTCAGTTGGCATAATATACTACACAAAACATTGTTCCACATCCTACTTTGGTGAGTAGCAACTGGGATCTTAAAAGCTTGTAAGCAGCCATCTAGATACAAT
Organism: Orycteropus afer afer; assembly: GCF_000298275.1. Taxonomy (NCBI): domain Eukaryota; kingdom Metazoa; phylum Chordata; class Mammalia; order Tubulidentata; family Orycteropodidae; genus Orycteropus; species Orycteropus afer. The sequence goes on from NW_006921756.1 coordinate 5,119,355, forward strand.
GATGGGTCTCTCCTCATCCAGAGGAAAGAAGAATGAAGAAAGCCAAAGATGCATGGAAACAATTAGTCCAAGTGACTGGTACACCATGCGATCCTCAGCCTATATCACTATGAGACCAGAAGAACTAGATGGTGCCCAGCTACCACTGTCAACCACTTGGTGGGGGAATCTATGTAGGAGATCCTGGACAGAGTATGAGAACAATGTGGAACAAAACTAAAAATCTTAAAAAAAAAAAAGGGGGGGGGGACCAGGTTTGTTGGTCTGATAGAACCTGATGGAACCACTGAGACTATGACCCCTAGCTGCCCTTCAGGTCTGGAATTGAGCCCACTCCTGTCCAAACAAAAGACAGGCATATGATATGAACATTTGCCCTAGGTGGATACACTCCTTGGAGAGAACAATCATGGGAGAATAAAAGGGCTGTGTATGCACAGGGAGACAGCTCAGGGGACAGGAGTGTATGGAGGGATGGACACAGGGAAGAGGTGACTATGAGGAGGAAGTGGGAGGGGAGCTGTTGCATTGTGGTAAATTATAGTCAATGTCATGAGACAAAGTGTATGTGAACTGCTGTATGGAAAGTGAATTTGCTCTGCAAACTTTCATCCAAATCACACACACACACACACACACACAAAGCTTTATAAATAATACACATATGCCCATCACCTTAATTCTACACTAACATTTTATCATATTTGCTTTAGCTTGCATTTGCTCATTTATCCTTTCCTCTAGCCATCTATCAATCTACCTTAATTTTTTATACATTTCAAAATAAATTTAAATGTCAAGAAACTTCTCCCAGAATACTTCAATATAATAGTTCCTTTTTTTTTTTTTTTTTTTGAACATACAACGAAATGACCAAATGTTAAATGTATCACTAAGGAAGTTCTGACAAATCACTGTCAAGATAGAGAACATTACCACCACACCAGAACAAAACATTTCAATTCAGTTTGGAGATCTCAGCCAGTGGTGACCAGCATAGGAGACACATTTCCTTCTGGATCAAAGAGATATGTGACAAACTTTAGTAACCCAGAAAATGTCCCAAAACCTTCTCTTTCGGGATCTCTGAGATGCCTGCATCTCTGTTTTGCCTTTTGCTGCTTCTGAGCCAAGAATAAGGGACGCCCACTTAGTTCAGAGTGATCTAGGAGGCAAAGGGTTCTTCTAGCAACCAGAGTCTGCCCTTAATGTTATTATTCTTCCTCTGATCCATCAATCCAACCTCATTTTGTCTCACTGTGCTTTTGTTTAAAATCTTCTCTCACCTTGAAAAGCCAGTTGCTGCCACATTATTACTGAGAATTGTCTCTAATAATTACTTAGGCTTCCCTATAATCAACAGCACTCATGAGAATCCTACTGCATAGCATAGCAGCTGATCCACATAGCACCAACCTGATCTGTATGATACCAGAGGCCTATTTTATAGCATGAATTCCTGGGATTCTAAAAAAAAAAAAAAAAAAAACTCACTGCCATCGAGTCTATATGATTCATAGAAACCCCTCTTTGGGTTTCCAAGGCAGTTTCTCTGTGGAAGTAGATTGCCCAGTCATGCAATCTACAGGCTTCTGATTAGCAGTCAAAATGCCGTAGGAACTACATCACCAGAGCTCCTATATAAAGATTATCATTCTATAATAATCTGTCATCATCTAAAACTCCTTCATATCTGGTATTACAGATACATAAACTTTTCATATGACCATAAATTTTCACTGATCACTCAATTATCTCGACTCTACTTGTTTTTCTTCTTCATTAGGCTCTTTTGTCTATTGACCCCTCTAATTTATCTACCCGTCAGTTCTCTCTAATCTTTAGAGATTATTAATACCAATAACAAACAACATAAACATATTAAATAAACATAAACATAATAAATATAAATAACATACACATAACATCCCTATACACTTATACACATATATGTGATATTTAGGCTATATTCAGATTTTTGCCAATTGTTTCAATGCTTTGCTTTATAGAAAAAGAAAATCTTACATCATGCTTTCTATTTGGTTGTTATACCTCTTTAGACTCCTTTAATCTGGATCCTAATTTTTCCAATCATTCTTTCACTTCCCTGAAATTGACATTTTTGAAGAACATGTTGTTTTAATACATTCATTTTTTAAGAGTATCTTCTCTTTGAAGCATGTTCCTCTGTTTGGATCTGTTTGATGCTTACTCATGATTAGATTCAGGTTATGAACTTTTGGCAAAAAAACTGACAAGTGATGCTTTATTCTCAGTGTGTTTAATCAGGAGGCACACAATGCTGATTTTTCCTATGACTGGTATTATGAACCCTGATCATTTGGTTAAGGTGATGTCTCTCATGCGTCTCCACTGTAAACTTACAGGCAGTCCATGAGTTATGAATGAGATCTTTTCCTAACTATGTCTTTAAAAATTTGTAAATATGCTGGAACAAGTGCATACAGTTCCTATCTAGCATTACTTTAGTGCAAGAAAAAGCGGGGAGCCTTTTCAATTACTCAAAACTGCACATGCAGCAAGTGATGGTGATTGTGACAAAGAATTTGTTCAAGTAGGGGTTGGTTCAATCCTTTCAAAGTGAGGGCAAATTTGCATCATATTAAAAGGCAATAGGAGTTGTCCATAAGTCCGATGTTTGTAACCTAGGGACTGCCTGTACTCTTTATTTTTTCTCTTTTCCTGTAGTGAAATAATTTGAGACTTGTCACACTAGTTTTAGTATTCATTCTTGTTTAATCAATTGTAATTATGGTTGCAAATGATGATTTTAGATTTTCAATATTCATTCTGCATTTACCAGTCTTTTTTTTTTTTTTTCACTGTAAGGAAGAGCTTTCCCATCAAATTTATTTATTTACATTATATGGATTCATAGATTCTTGTTTTATTCATTGGGTTATAATTCTTTGCTATCATTATTCATTGTAATGTACAAAATATCTCAGGGCCTGCCCTGCAAAGCTGGTTCCTGTATTCTTTTGTGTCTCTATGATACTTTGATCACATCCTCACGTTCCGACATAGTAAGATATCAGTGGATCATGTTAAGTTTTCAGTGTCCCAGCTGTGAGTTTAGTCATTTATTCAAGAAGCTCCAGTTCCTTTTAGGGAAAAAATAGTACCTAGCAGTCTAGATTTGGTCCTTGGTGTTTTCTCTCAATCTCTCTCTCTTCTTCTCCCTCATTATCTATCTCTTTATCTGTCTGTCTGTCTATTTATCTATACTTATCATATTTTAACACATAATGTGCAACTTCTACATTTGTTTACCAATCACTCCCTGTGTTGGAATCGACTTGATGGCAGTGTTAGTTTTGATTTGGTTTACTTATAATTGTCAAAAATTGGAAGCAATTAAGGTGTTTTTCATTAGGTAAATAAACTGTGGTACATCCACACAATGAGTTATTACTCAGCTGTAAAAAGAAATGTATCATCAAGTTCTGGAAAGACAAAGGGGAACCTTAAATTCATATTGCTAAGTGAAAGCAATATAGCGTCTAAGGTATTTGACTGCTAACCAGAAGTCTGGCAGTTCAAACCCACCAGCCACTCCTCAGAAGGAAGGTTGGGCAATCTACTTCCGTAGAGATACCACCTCGGAAACCCAAGGAAGGGTCTTTATGAGTCAGAAACGATTCAATGACAGTGAGTTTTCCTCAGAAGGAAGGTTGGGCAATCTACTTCCATAGTGATAACACCTCGGAAACCCAAGGAGGGGTCATCATGAGTCGGGTCCGACTGGACAGCAAACAACAACAACAACAAGTGAAAGAAGTCAGTCTAAGAAAATTACATATTTTATGATTGCAGCTTTATGATATTTTGGAAAAGTCAAATCTCTGGAGACAGTAAAAAGATCAATGGTTGTTAGGGGACGAGGTAGAGGAGGGATGAATAGATAAAGCACAGGGCATTTTTAAGGCAGTGAAATTCTTTTCTATGGTACTGCAATGATAGACACATGACATTATGCATTTGTCAAAACTCATAGAACTGTACAACACCAAAAAATTAGCCCTATTGTAAATTATGGACTTTAAGTAATAATAATAAATTACTATTGGTTCATCAATTGTAACAAATATACTACACAATAGCAGGATGTTAATAACAGGAGAACCAGTGCTCAGGGCAGAGGGGATTAAATGGGAACTCTCTGTACTTTCTACATAGTTTTCAATAAACCAAAAGCTGTTCCAAAATACAAGGTCTGTTTTCACAAATAAGGAATTTTCATAACATGAAGGAAAATAATCTCAGAAAATATATTTCTCTAAATTGAATAAATGTGGCTATGTCAAACACTTTTATAAAAAAGTAATTGGATTATTTCTGTTTTCTTTTTTCCCCTTCAGTGTAGTTATGTTATGCACTTGAAATACAGTTCAGTTCCTTTATTTCTATTTGCATTGCATTTTAAGTGCTTTCTCCCTTTTCTTCTATTGTATGTTTTTTGTTTTTTTTTTTCCTTTAGGGAAGGTGGTGAGCAAAACCATAACAGGGTTCCAAAAGTTAGAATTGTACAGAATTCATAGAAGTGTGAGTCTCTATTCCTTCGTTCCTTCTCACTTACTCTCACACCCACGCAGATTTTCATTGTTGGTAGTAGCCGTCAAGCTGTCTCCAACTCGTGGCAACACCTTACGCTCAGGTAGACCTGCTCCACAGTTTTCAAGGCTGTGGCTTCTCCAAAACAGATCATCAGGCCTGTCTTCTGAGGCATCTCAGGATGGGTTCAAACTGCCAAATTTCATCTAGAAATCGAGTGCTTAACAGTTGGTGTCACGCGGGTACTACTTTAGTATCATTAACCTCAAAAAAACAAAACAAACCCACGACATGGAGTTAACTATAACTCACAGTGACCCTGTAAGACAGAGCAGAACTGCCCAAATATGGTTTCTAAGGCTGCAAATCTTTACAGGTGCAGACTGCCTCATCTTTCTCCTGCACAGTGGCTTTTGGGTTCAGACCGATGACCTTTTGGTTAGCAGCCGAATGCTTTAACCAATGTGCCACCAGTTCCTTTCAACCTCATTTGTCCCTTGTTTTTCATTTATTTCATAGATCCCAAAATGTAATTACTGGTTACTAATAATCTTTTCACATCTTTGAATTTTATATTAGTGAAGATTATTAAATATACCATGGACTGCCAAAAGAACAAACCAATCTGTCTTGGAAGACAGCCAGAATGTAAGTAAGGATGATGAGACTTCATCTCACATATTGTGGACATGTTATCAGAAGGGACCAGCCCCTGCAGAAGAATATCATGCTTGGTGTTCTGGTTACCTAGTGCCGCTCTGACAAGAATATGTACCACAAATAGGCGGCTTGAACAAACAGGAGTTTATTCTCACAATTTAGAGGCTTTGAGTCCAAGTTCAAAGTGCCAGGCTCTAGGAGCTGTGTGAAAGACCCTCAACCTCGGGCTTCAGCTCTGCCTCCAGCTCCCAGCCCACTGAAGCTAGATGCATCTCTTCACTCAGGCAGCTACTAGCTGCTAGGCTAACAAGCCCAAGGTCAACGAATAAAATGGCACAGTCCCAATGCTACCATACCACATGGCAGGCCATTAATTCAACACCATTGTAAGTCCCAAGGTGGGCAGAGTATGGCAGGCTGCTGAACAATGACACAGCTACATGCAGAGTCCAAGTGTGCCATAAGCTAGAGATTACCCCCAAGGCTTCTCCTTATATGCAGGAAGCAGACCACATCTGAAATGCAGCTGCTCAGCTGCTTGTGGTAGAGCCCACCGTGGAGTTGATTGCCAGTCTCATCATGGAGATTAACTACCACCAGCTGCCCAGTCACTCAACCAGGCCCAGACAAGCTGACATACAAATTTAACTACCTCACTTGGTAAAGTAGAGGGTCAGAGAAAAGAGGTAGACCCTCAATGAGATGGTTTGACACAGAGGCTAAAACAATAGGCTCAAACAAAGCAATGATTCTGACTATGGCACAGGATTGGGCAGTGTTTTGTTTTGTTGTACGTAGTGATGGTGTGAATCAGAAATCACCTGATGGCACATAACAACAACAACAGCAATAACCCTTTGATATTTTGCATTTCTGTTTATTTATTTATTTTCTCTTTGAGCCATGAATTGTACAAGAAAAGGCTTTGGCGTTTTTGTTTTGTTTCAATTTTCCAAGTTTATAGGATTTGTCTATTTGTATTTTTGTTACCAATTTCTATTTTTATAGCATTTGATCAGCATTTCTTCTCCACTATTTCTTCTTCAGAGGATTTGTTATGTGCCGTCGAGTCGGCCCCGACTCATAGTGACCCCTCCTTGGGTTTCCGAGGCAGTATCACTACGGAAGTAGGATTGCCCAACCTTCCTTCCGAGGAGTGGCTGGTGGGTTTGAACCGCCAGCCGTCTGGTTAGCAGGCAAGTGTCTTAGCCACTATGCTACCAGAGCTTTAGTAAGGTTTTTATTCCTAGCTTAGCACAGAATCAGGAATGGAGTCGGTGCTCTATAAATGTGAACTATAACCATTATACATTTGACAGAGCTCACTTGTCACTGTGTGAATGTTGGATTAGATGATAAGGTTAAAAAATTTTGAATCAGAGAGACAATTTTAGGTGACAATTTCTGTAGTACAGTTGAGAAACTATTGTAAAGTTAAATGCACACAAGAGTCCATGGTATATCTAGAAGCAATGATGAGTCTCTCCTTGTCCAGAGCAAAGAAGAGTGAAGAAAACCAAAGATGCATGGAAACAGTCCAAGCAACTGATACACCATGCAATCCTCATATATGACTATGAGACCAGAAGAACTAGATGGTGCCCAGCTACCCTGTCAACCACTCAGAGAGGGATCTATGTAGGAGATTCTAGATAGAGTGGGAGAACAATATGGAACAAAACTCAAAATAAATAAAAGGGTGGGGGAAGCCTGGTGGAACCACTGAGAGACTATGGCCCCTAGCTGCCCTTTAGATCTGGAATTGAACCCCTTCCAGCCAAACAAAAGACAGGCATATGAGCTGAACATTACATTAGGTAGAACCACTCCTTAGAGAGATCAATCATGGGAGAATACAGGGGCTGTGTATGCACAGGGAGACAGCTCAGGGGGCAGGAGTGCATGGGAGGGAAGGACACAAGGAAGAGGTAACTATGGGGAGGAAGTGAGAGGGCAGCTGTTGCATTGTGGGAAATTGCAGTCAATGTCATGAGACAAAGTTCATGTGAGCTGCTCTATGGAAAGTGAATTTGCTCTGTAAAGTTTCACCCAAAGCACAATGAAAATGTAAAAAAAAAAAAAGAGTCCACAGTATACTTATTTTATAAATACACCATGGGATTATTAAAATAATAAAAATAGCAATATCCAATACATATCCAGTGCCTCCTGTGTGCCAGACACTGTGTCCACATTCACACAACTAATAAACAGCAGAACCAGAATTCAAATCCAAGATCTGTATGATTTTCAATTCTGTACTATTTCCAGGTGCCTCACTGCCTCTGATAGTGTCATCCTTTTATTAGTTTGTTTAAAAATCTCTTCCCTGTTTCCCTATAACTTTTGAACTTTGTATATAGCACATGTATCTTTTTATCTTCTGTCCCTCAACAATCAGTAAGTACACAGAACACACATCCATTTAGCACACATTTTCCCACCTAGTACTTGCAACTTGTATTGGAGTTCTCTTTGGGATCAAGACCTTAGACTATTTAGTTATTGAGGAGAAGAACAATTTACCCCACATTTCAATGAACCAACCCAGCACCTGAGAGCATACATCCTACTGAACAGACTATAAATCCACACTTGCAAAACCTATTGGCACAAAACTGCAGAGCCATTCACAGTAAGCAACATTAACAAACAGACCTAAGGATAAATCCAAGGTCTATACAAAGTAAGAGAAAGAGCACAGGGCTTGGAGGCAGAGAATATATTCATATGGTCAGGGACAAATCATTTAATCTTTGAGTCTGTTTTCTTATCTCTACAGTGGGGATGTTGACACCCACCCTATAGCCAAATGTATATGTGCATGAAATTACAGATCTCCATGCCCTTTTCCAGACTTACACAATTGGAATCTCCCAAAATGGAACTGAAGGAAATTCAGATGTCTTCTCAGGGAACTAGGCTTCTCCAAAAATGGAGGAAGACACAAGTCCTGGTGGTAGGAAAGGGTAGCAATACAGAAAGATGATGACACAAAGTACAATCCACATGAAAATGCCTGAAGGTGACTTCCAAATACCAGCCACATGACCCAATTAGAAAACTAATAGTGAATATACAAGAGTGCTCTTTCTCCAAGGCTATTGACAGAGCATTGCCTCTTGGAGATACTTTGGACTTAATCCTAATGGTCTTTACTGTTTTGTTCATGTATCTTCTGAAAAGAATAGAGCAACTCTATACTCCACTACAAATTTATATTAATATCTAAAATACTTCCGCAAGTTAAAATAGTTGCAAAGGGTATAATTTCCCAAATTTTACAAACATTGATACTTTAGCATAAAGTTCCCACCAAAAATTTTATATCAGTATAAATATTTTGGGCTTGAAAATGTTTTTTTGATAGCCTCATTTTAGTTTTCTGTCACAAAATTATAGATGAATTTTATTATTCTAACCATAAAGTTTTAAGAGTCTTCCTAGATTGATTTAGTATTATAATTTATATCAGAATATTGATAAAATGTTAAAAATATATTACAAATTTTGAAGAATAATATCAAACACTGAAAATAAAATTTCATTAACTAAACCAGTTGCCTTTGAGTAGATTCTGACTCACAGCAACGCCATGTGTGTCAAAGTAAAACTTCACTCCATAGAGTTTTTAATGGCTGATTTTTCAGAAGCAGACTGCGAGCCTTTCTTGCAGGTGCCTCTGAATGGACTTCAACCACCAACCTTAAGTTAGCAGCTGAGCATGTTAATATTTTGCACACTCCAGGAAGCCAAAACATTATTAAAACCCTCTTAATAAGATGACTAGGACTGTTTATAAAAATGAATTTATCCATGTATCCATTTACAGCTAGAATGAGACACAATTTAGCAGCAATTTTGTACCTATAAAAATTAAAGTCAGTATATTCTTTTTCCTTGACTCAAACGATACAGGGATTGGGACTATTTTTCTATTCCCGTTTAACCAATACTGATAGCAACTAAAAATACCTTAGCTATGTGTCCCAAGAAATACTGGCTCCTGAAAATAAGACTGTGAGCCAAATACAATAGCTTACTTATGAAGACTAACCACTTCCTTATCTAGACTTGCCTCAAGATGTCTGCCACACTTGGCCCACCAAGCCAGAGTTCTGCTCAATCTCAACCAATCCATCACCCTGATAGACTCACCTTAAAATCACATGTCCTAGGCTCCAAACCTTTAACCTTGCCTCATTTGCTATATGAATAGGTTTCTTTCTCACTTGGTCATTTGAGAAGCCAAGAATTGGCATCATTTATTACATTCTTATAACTGTAAATGCTGATAAATTTTTCCCAGAAGCTCATAATATCACTCAATTTTTTCAGCTCCATTTGAGAGAATAAACTAAGTCAAACTTACATTTTGTTCAAAAAGATATAATTGATAAATCTTTGGCTATATTAATCAGGGGGAGAAAAGAAAGAAGAGAAGAATAAGCAATGTTAAGAATGGAAATGAGTATTTAATTACAAATGCAGCAAAAACATAAAGGTCATTATATAAATGAATGATAGCATACAAGTATGTTTGTAAAACTGAGATAAAATGAGAAAATTCATAGAAAAGAAATTGACTTTTGACAGAGATTGCAAATTTTCCTATAATATTTGCTATCCTGTTCTCCTATCTTAAAAAAAAAAAAAAAATCTTTGATTTTTAGCCAAGTGGAATAAAACTACCTTGCTCAGCAACTCATGTAGTCCTGTAGTTTGACCAGACTAAGTCCTGGTCAATTAAATATAAGTGGAAATGGTGGTTTGTGGTTTTACTTCAAGGAAGTATCCACAAGGGAGGATGTGTTCTCTTCTTCCTTTGTTTTCTACCTCTGTTTGGAATTAGATGCATTCATAGACCACAAGGAGGGGTCCACATGTTGAGAAGCAACAAGATAGAAGAATCCTAGGTTACTGATGATTGTGGTTGTGGACTTCCTGCATTAATAAGAGAAAGAAATAAATTGCTCTCTTGTTTAAATCATTTAAATCATACTTACTTAAAGTTAGGTATCACATACACTCAAATTCAATCATACAAAATATCTTTTACCAAAATTGAGTCAGAGAGACAAATAGTGAAAGATAAATCCAAGCACGAAAAGCATAAAATACTTTTATCCTCTTTCGCATCTCGTTTCCTTCCTTAACAACTTAATAGATATGCCATTAGATAGAAATGAGCAAGATAGGTGCTAAGGCCAGGAGTTAAGGGTGAAAGGGAGCCACAGTGGACCAGAGAGGTCTATCAGAGTTCAGATAGGGTGAGAGATATTCACATGGGGTATAAGGCAGGGCAGCCCAGCATAGAGATCAGAGACCAAGCAGGATGAAGAGGATGTCTAGAAGTGTCAACCCAGCGGGAATACTGGAGCCCAAGCAGGATGAGAAGAACATTCATGCCAGCAGGAGAGGGAAATGAAGGGAAGATGTGGAGTGGCTTGGTGTGGTAAGTCAGAGGGCATAACTGCTGGAGAGTGACATGGCATGGCATAGGGAGTAAGAACCCAAGCAGGGTCAGAGGGGGTCTGCATATGGGATGTTGAAGCCCAAGTGGGATGAGGAAGATATTCACATTGAGATGGGCAGTAGATTGACATGGGAATCAAAGCACAGGCTCTGGGAAGGCTGACGTGGGGAATCAAACACCAGGCAATGTAAAGAGGGCATCCCCGCAGGTGGGCAGGCTGACATGTGGGGAGAGCTGAAAACAGCATTCAGGAGATGGGGGTTGTGGAGTGTAGCTTACCAGGGGTTCTTGGAGTTTCAGATTCTGAGCAGAATGAGAAGGGAGTCCGTATCAAGAAGGGGGGGTGGGATGGAAATCACAGATTGTTTTCATATCAGGATGGAGAGTTCAAATAAGTATAAATGTTAAGGATATTTATAGCCATGTTTCTCACTACTGAAGATGAAACCACAAATAAGAAAAGGGCAAAAATAAACAAACTGGAATTAACCTTGTGGTCTTATGTTGCAATTAAGCATATTAGTAATAATGTATAGCTTTCTATATATATGTGTGTGTGTGAGTGTGTATACATACATATATATATATATATATACATATATAGAGAAATAAATATAAATAAAATTATATATAAGGTATACATCCTGACACAAGCCATGATATTTCCAATCGCCTGGTATGCATGTGAGAGCTGGACAATGAATAAGGAAGACCGAA
>NW_006921756.1:5132482-5137574 GCF_000298275.1 Orycteropus afer afer
TATGACATATCTGACAAGGGACTTATTGCCAAAATTTATAGAAAACTTCAACACCTCAACACCAAAAAGACAAACAATCCATTTCAAAAATGGGCAAGGGACATGAACAGACACTCCACTAAAGGTGACATGCTGGAGGCCAACAAACACATGAGGAAATTTTCACAATTGTTAGCCATTAGAGAGATGAAAACAACAATGAGATGTCATCTCACCACAGCAATAATAGTGAAGTACAACAAGATAGAAAATACCAAATGCAGGTGAGGTTGTGGAGAGATTGGAACTCTCATACACTGCTGGTGGGGCTGCAAAATGGTGCAGCCATTATGGAAAATGGTATGGCATTTCCTTAAAATACTGAAAATAGACATATCATTTGATCCAGCAGTTCCATTACTAGAAATATGTCCTAAGAGGTGAGAGAAAATATAGACAGACATATGCACCCTGTGTTCATTGCAGCACAATTCACTATAGCAAAGAGATGAAACAACCTAAATGCCCATCAACAGATGAATGGATAACCAAACGGTGGTACAGTCACACAGTGGAATGCTATGGAATGCTATGCAACATTAAATAATGAAAAATATACAAATCATCCCACAACATGGATGAATGTGGAGGACATTATGCTGAGTGAAATAAGTCAATTGCAGAAGGACAAATATTGTTTGAGTCCATTGTAAAAAGTCAAGGAGAGGTTTACTGAGGGAAGGAAATTCACTCTGCTGGTTACTGGGGATGGGAAGGAGGGGGAGGGAAAATTTCAGACTAGTTGGGGGCCACATGTTGATTTGGGTGAAGGGAAGGATGGTATGCAAACAGTCTGTGACCAGCATGATGACACTGGGGAAAGGAAGGACACTGAAACATGCACATAAGATATAGACAACAGAGGCAAATACTAGTATATGCACAATACTGCATATACTAACCACTAACAGCAAACACCCACCTATGGATAAATGCATAGACAGGTGAGAAGATCAGGTGGGGGTAGGTGAACAGGAATATACCCTTGACCAAGGATAGATTTGGATCAAGATAATCTTACATACACACTTGTGCTACAAAATTAGCCACATACAGAAGCAGCAAAAGGAAGAGCTGGAGTAATTTCTCAGAGACAGCCAAACACCTTGAGAGATAATTACCAGACCTGATGCCTTGGAACTGTAGTCTAGGGGGACGTCATGTTCAATTGGCACAACATAGTACATAAAAATCTTGTTATACAATCTACTTTGGTGAGTAGTGACCGGGGTCTTAAAAACATTTGTGCAGCCATCTAAGATGCAACTATTGTTCTCCTCTCATCTGAATCAAAGATGACTGAAGAAAATCAAAGTCATCTGGAAACAGTTATTCCAAGGATAAGATGTACCACAAGAACCTCAGCATTCATGACCCTGAGATCAGAAGAACTAAATGGTGCTCATTTAGCAGTGCCAGCCACTCAGAGAAGGATCAGAAGTGGAGATCCTGGGTAGACTGGGAGGAAAAATGTGAAGCACAGTCTTGCAGGTTCTACCAGCCTCTATCCAACCATTAAGCCTAGTCTTTTTTTTATGATTTTGAGTTTTGTTCCACATTTTTCTCTATTATAGAACTTTCTAATGTGATCTCCTTCAGAGTATTTGATAGTGGCAACTGGGCACTATCTAGTTCTTCTGGTTTCAGGGTCATGAAGAATGAGATTCCTTTGGCTAATGAGTCCTTTGGACTAATATTTCCATATATATCTTTGATTTCCTTCACTCTTCTCTGCTTCAGAAGGGGAGAGACCAATAGTTGCACCTTGGATGGCTGCCTGCAAGCTTTTAAGCCTCTAGTTGCTACTCATTGAACTACAAGGTAGTTTTAGTCTTTATTGGTTCAGTTCAGGTTAGGTTTTACTTTATAATGTCATACTTACTCCTTTATATCTTCTGAGTTAGATTCCATGGATGTTAACAAAGTGTTCAAAAGGTCTTTATACTCTGGTTGGGATTGAACTGTACATCCATCACCTGTCATTAAAAAGACTCTCATGAGAACTCCAGTCTTGAAAATTACTAAATAAAGTATAGAAACATGATGACATTCAAAGAGGTTTCACGTAAAGGCTTAAATGAAAGTGAGAAAAATCTTGTTGGAAACTGGAAGAAAGGGGATTCTTGTTATGTACTGGTAGAAAATATAGCCTCACGCACTGCAGCAGCATGGGAAGCAGAAAATGCACTTTGTGAACTGAATGATGTAGCTAAGGAAATTCCTAGGCTGAATATTGAGGGTGCTGCCTGGTTTCTCCTTGGTGCTTATGTAAAGTGGGGTAGGACAGAGATAAACTATGAAAAAGGACTGTAAAACATGAAGCAGCCAGGATTTGATAGTTTTAAAAATTCCCAGCATTCTCAGATGACAAAAGATTCTAAAATTAATCCTTCCAGGTAAAAATCAAATCTAGGACACATTCAGAAAAACTTAATCTAGAGTTGAAATTTAGGATGTGACTGTAAAATTCCTTTGTTGAGACCTCAAAAGGAACAAGTTGTTGCTTCAGAATATTGTTTGGTTAGACAAAGGCCCTCTAAAGATTTTAAAAGTATGCTTCAATGATATTCTCAATGTAACAATAGGCCCTGAAAGAAGCTCAAGGATTAGTCTGGATTCTCTAGAGGAGAAAACCAGTGAAATAAATATAAATACGTAAATGTTATGAATCTTAATGAAGGTAGTTAAGAAAGAAGGAAGGAAGAGCGGTGGTGGGGGGAGAAAGAGAGAGAGATTGATTGATTAACTTCAAGGAGATGGGTTACACAATTGTAAGGAAATGGCTTATGCATTTGTAGGGGCTGGCAAGTCTCAAATTTATGGGTCTGGTAGTAGGCTGGAGACCTCTGCTGGCTCCCTGGTTGCAGAGACTGGCACATTCCAAATTGACGGTTGATTGGAAGGCCAGAGGCTTCTGCAGGCTTACATCTCAAGAACTGGAGATCAGGCAGTGAGAAGAGTGCAGGATTGAGAGAAAGAATAAGCTTTGTCAAAACATCCATTTATATACCTGAGGCAGGTCACCCCCTCCCCCAAGGAGATTTCCCTTTCAGCTGATTGGCTAAATGATCACATCAAATCACATAGTAGAAGGTGATTACAGTATATTACATTATGGAAGAGCACTTAGTCTAGTGTCTGCTAAACCACTGAGTATCATAACCTATCCAAGTTGCCACATAACATTCATCAACACATTGTATCTTAAGAGAGAAGGGTTTATCTCAGGAATTATATCTATGGCCTTTTTCTAATGTAATGAACAACAAGAAAGTTGACTAGAGATCTCACACAAAATTTTTAATATTGTTCTATTGTGAGAAACACCACAAGCTCAGACTGAAGTAACTAGAGAGAATATAAGTTTAAAAAATGCCTTTGGACTTCCAAATTTCTATAACCAAGAATCAGGCTGAAGAAGCTAGTAAGTTAATAACACATGCCACATTTCATGAAAAGGGAAGGATGGGTCAGAGGCACCACCAGGAACCCAGGTGTGTGGCCGAGAGTTGTAGAGAATTATCTCCAGACTATGAATCTTAATTGAGTAACTGCCAACTTGTGCTTGGCTTGGCTTGGTTTCAGAACTTCTGTGCATCAGTGACTCCTACGTGCCTTTCATGTCCTAATTTCTCTTTTGAACAGGAGTGTCTCAAATGCTTATTGTATACCTGTCCCACCATCGTATGTTGGAAGTATATGGGGACACATAACTTGCTTCTTTATTGCACAAGTCTTCTGATCAAAAGAAATGGTAGTCAAAGTATTGTAATTAAGGAACTATAACCAAGGACCTAATTAAGTCACCATCATCCTGGATTTTGACATAATTCCATGATTCTGTAAAGCGTTGGTGGTATTTGACACCTGGGTTGGACAATTCTTTGTTGTCAGTGGCTGCTCTGTGCTTTATAGGATGTTTAGCAGCATCTTTACCCTCTACCTCCTACATACCAGAAGCCCTTGCACCTTCCATTGTGACAATCAAAAATGTCTCTACGCATTGTTAGATGTCCCTTGGGAGACAAAATCACCCCTGTTTGAAACCACTGTTGTAAAGTGATGAGAGTTTTAGGGGTCTTGTATAGGGATAAATATATTTTGCCTGGGGCAGGAATATCAATAATTTGTACTCAGAAGTAAACAGTGGTGCTTTACAAAGATGTTCCTCAAATTCTTTGATATTCCTCACTTTAGGAAATGGATGCCTCCCTTTGAGTTGGGCTGTACTTAGTGGCTCATTTCTAACGAATAGAATGTAGCAGAAATGAAGGTATGTAACTTGTGAGATCAGGTCATAGAAGGCACTGTAGCTTCCTACTTGCCTTCTCTTTGGATTACTTATTCTTGGATAAGCTAGCTGACACATGATGAGGGCATTCCAGTAACCTTATGAAGACATCGATATGATGAGGAACTAAGCCTTTTTGACAACAGTAGTGAGGAACTCAGGTATAACTGGTTATGATCAGGGGGCTGGGACCCAGGTCTCTGAGTCTGTTGGCCCAAGCTGCCTCAGGCTGGATCATGCTCTCAAGACTTCATTCCTTGAAACCCCAGATGATTACAACTGGGCTCCTGAAGACTTTATTCCAGATCACCTGAGAGGCCTGCACATGAAAGTTGGGCATTGAAAAAGGAAGACTGCAAAAGAATTGGAAGTGTTTGAATTATGGTGTTGGTGAAGAATGTTGAATATATCATGGACTGCCAGAAGAACAAATAAATCTTTCTTAGAAGAAGTCCAGCTGGAATGATCCTTTGAAACGAGGATAGCCAGACTTTGTCTTTCATACTTAAGTCATGCTATCAGGAGGGACCAGTCCTTGAAAAAGGATATCATGCTTGGTACAGTAGAGGGTCAGTGAAAAAGGGGAAGACTCCCAATGAATGGACTGACACAGTGGCTGCAACAGTGGACCCAAGCATAGCAATTATTGTGAGGATGGCATAGAATTGGACAGTGTTTCGTTTTGTTGTACATAGGGTCACTGTGAGTAGAAACTGATTCAACAGCATCTAACAACAACAACAGCAACATACATGTGTTACA
>NW_006921756.1:5137674-5138335 GCF_000298275.1 Orycteropus afer afer
AAACCCATCTAGAGATGCCTCAGAAGACAGGCTTGGCAACCTGCTTCCAAAAGGCCATAGCCTTTTGCTAAACCAAAGGTCAACAGTTCATATGCACCAGCCATGGATCATCTGTGGGAGAAAGATGTGGCAGTCTGCTTTTGTAAAGATTTACAGCCTTGGAAAGTTTACCTGTCCTAAAGGGTTGCTGTGAGTCTAACTAAATGGCAGTGAGTTTCCCTGAGAATCTTTGCATAAAAAATCACCAGGCCTTTTTTCTATATCATGGCTGGGTAGGCTCAAACCTCCAACCTGTCAATTATCAGTCAAGTGCAAACCATTACTACCTGTACAGCAAAGATAATGATAGCAGCTACCACATAGGGTGGCTGTAAGGATTAAGTGAGACATGAACATCCAGGACTCAGAACAGCATTGAAGCAAGTGAACGCTCAATATATGGTGATCTTATTGGCATTTAAAGATTGTAAAGTCACTCTGATGAACATGTATTAAGTGCCCAGTTATACTTGGCATAGGAGCTCTGGTAGCATAGTACCTAAGGCACTTGACTGATAACCAGAAGGCTGGCAGTTCAAACCCACCAGCCACTCCTCGGAAGGAAGTTTGGGCAATCTACTTCCATAGTGATACCACCTCGGAAACCCAAGGAGGGGTCACT
>NW_006921756.1:5139627-5140540 GCF_000298275.1 Orycteropus afer afer
CAGCTGCTTGTGGTAGATCCCACCATGGAGTTGATGGCCAGTTTCATCATGGGGAATAACTATCACCAGCTGCCCAGCACTCAACCAGGCCCAGCCAAGTTGACACAAAAACATAACCACCACAAGTACTGTGCTTCTTTTAAAAAGTCATCTACTTCCATAGTGATACTGCCTCGGAAACCCAAGGAGGGGTCACTATGAGTCGGGTATGGCTCGATGGCACATAACAACAACAACAACAACATAGGAAACCAAAATGTCAGAAACTGCTCTGAAGCAAAGATGAGAATATAAGGGTGCAGGGAAACTAGAGTACTAGAAATAGTACAATGAGAATGAAATGAATGAGAATGATGACACATTGTAAAAAATGTACCCAATGTCACTGAATAATTTGTGTAGAAATTGTTCAGTGGGAATTTAATTTATTGTATAAACTTTCATCTTAGAGATAATAAAATATTCCTTCAAAGAAAAAAAGTCACAGCCTTGGAATGGAGCAGTTCTACTCTGCATACATGGGGTTGCCATGAGTCAGAATAGACACACAACACTTGCTTCAATGTTGTTCTGAGTTCTCAACGTTCATGTCTCACTTGATACTTCCAACCACCCTCTGTGGCAGATACTACCTACCTCGTTTTACAGGTAGTAACTTGTTTTCCAGGTTGCAACAAACGACAACATATTTATGTCTTAGTTCTCTCACTGAGAAGGTACAGGAGCAGCAGAACCCCAAGTAATGGGCACATCTAGTGCCCAGATCTTGTCTTCCATAAAACATTATGCTAGTTCCCATAGTTTTAGTGTGCCAACCCACAAATTATTTAGTAATTACAAAAGGGAAAAGAGTAACTTTACAGTAGAAAAGTTGACTAGTAAAAGTGAACATTATTAGTAATGGAACAAATCA
>NW_006921756.1:5140754-5162418 GCF_000298275.1 Orycteropus afer afer
TTTTTTACTGTTTAAGGTTTTCTTTATTTCTTCTTGTGGATTCAAGTTACTATCAGGTGTCATATTTTTTCTTTTTGCTTCAATACAGCTTTGTTCCCACCTACCCCCTTTGTCCTTGTATTTTTAAATGTATTACCTTTGTATGTATTTGGGGCTTGATAATATAATTATGTAAGTGTAGTTCTTTCCATTTAATTGGCTTTTAAATCATTTAAGAATCCTTTTTTAAAATGATTTAAAAGGTAATTAAATAGAAGAAATAAGCAAATATATTTTCATAACTATCTGTATGAGTGCTTATAGTTTTTTATATGGTTTCAAATAACTGTTCAAATAATAATGTCTTGGAAGAAGTACAACCAGAGTGTTCCTTAGAAGTGGGGATGACACCTTTGTCTCATGTACTTTGGACATGTTATCAGGAGGGACCTGTCTCTGGAAAAGGACATGATGATTGGTAAAGTAAAGGGTCGGCAAAAAGAGGAAGACGCTCAATGGGATAGATTGATACAGTGGTTGCAAAAATGAGTTCAAATGTAGTAGTGATTCTGAGAATGGTGCAGGACTGAGCTGTATTTTGTTCTGTTGTACTTAAGGTTGCTGTGATTTGGAACTGAACTGATGACATCTAACAACAAAAAATAAATAGCTGTCTTGTCTGGTGTAACTTGCTTTCATTCTGAAGAACTTGCTTCAATTTTTTTTTTTTTTAAGGAATTCTTTTAGTACTTGAATGTCTCAGTTTCTATTCATCTGGGAATGTCTTTGATTGCCTTCTTTTTTGAAAGATAGATTTGTTGGATATAGGATTTTGGTTGACAATTCCCCTACCCCATCCCACCCCCACCATAACTTCGACTATGTATTGCATTGCCTTCTGGCTTCCATAGTTTCTGTGTGGCATCAACTACTAATCTTACAAAATTCTCTTGTATTTGATGAATTCTAGTTTTCTTGCTTAAGGAACTCTCGTGGTGTGTTGCCTAAGGCATTTGACTGCTAACTGGAATGTTGGAGGTTAAAACCCACCAGCTGCTCCGTGAAAGAAGATGGAGTAATCTATTTCCATAAAGATTTACCACTCAGAAACCCAAAGGGGGTCACTGTGAATTGGAATTGACTCAGTGGGACTTGAGTAGGGATTTTGTTTGGAGTTTTCTTTCTGCTTCAAGATTTTGTTTTTGTCTTTCAATATTTTGAGTATCATGTGTCTGGGTATGTATGTCTTTGCATTTATCATACTTAAAGTTCATTGTGTATCTTGCATATATAGTGAGGAGTTTGATTTTGGGCCAAAGTCCTGTGTGTGATCTTTCAGGCTTGGCCATAGACAATTGACTTTTTCTGACATGCCTTCTGGGAAAAGCTATCCCTCCATATCAGACTTGGTACATAGCCAATGCACTGCAATCTTTTGGAGGAAGTTGCAGTTAAGGACTGAGGCCTACTAGGGACAATCATGCTCATATGTGCATCTGTGTTCCTAATCTAGGCTCCTCCATTCAGAGGCTTCTTTATTGGGGACCTCAGATAAGGCCCTTTTCCCACTATGTTGTTGATTGATACCATCGAGTTGTTACCGACTCACAGCAACCCTATGCACACAGCAGAATGAAACACTGCCTGGTCCCACACTAGCTCCATGATCTTTGCTGTACTTGAGCCCATTGTCGTAGCCACTGTGTCAATCCATCTCATTAAGGGCTATGCCTTCTTTTGTCTACCCTCTACCTTACCAAGTGTGGTGGTTATGTTTTTGTGTCAACTTGGCTAGGCCTGGTTGACTGGCTGGGCAGCGGGTTGCAGTATTCCCCAAAATGAGACTGGTAATCAACTCCATGGTGGAATTTACTGGGAGCAGCTGAGTAGCTGCCTTTGGGCATGTGGTCTGCTTCCCATGTATTAGCAGCAGCTTTGGAAATGGTCTCTTGCTTATGGCATGCTTGGACCGTGCATGTAGCTGAGTCGTTGTTCAGCAGCCTGCCATGTTCTGCCGACCTTGGGACCTAAAATGGACTTGAATTAATGGCCTGCCGTGTGGTTTGGTAACATCGGGACTGTGCCATTTTATTTGTTGACCTTGGGGTTGTTAGCCTCAGCAGCCAGCAGCTATGTGAGTGAAGAGATGCCTCAAGCTTCAGTGGGCCAGGAACAAGAGGCAGAGCTGAAGCCCAAGGTTGAGGGGCTTTCACACAGGCCCTAGAGCCTGGCACTTGGAACTGGGACTTCTAGCCTCCTGAACTGTAAGAGAGTAAACTCCTGTTTGTTCAAGCCATGCTATTTGTGGTATATTCTTGTCAGATGGCACTAGGTAACCAAAATGCCAAGCATGACATCCTTCTCCAGGGAATGGTCCCTTCTGACAACATGACCAAAGTAGGTTAGACAGAATCTGGTCATTCTCACTTCCAAGAAGCATTCAGGCTGCACTTCCTCCAGGACAGATTTGTTAGATCTTTTAGCAGTCCATGGTACTTTCAACATTCTTTGCCAGCACCACAACTCAAAAGCATTAACTTTTCTTTGGTCTTCCTTATTCATTGTTCAGCTCTCACATGCATATGAGGTGATTGAAAATACCATGGCTTGTGTCAGGTGCACCAGTCCTCAAGGAGACATCTTTGCTCTTCAGCACTTGAAAGAGGTCCTTTGCAACCGATTTGCCCAGTGCAAGGCTGGCAGTTTAAACCTACCAGCCACTCCTCAGAAGGAAGATGGGGCAATCTACTTCCATAGTGATACTGCCTTGGACAAGCAAAGAGGGGTCGCTGTAAGTCGGGTCCGATTTGACAGCACATAACAACAACAAATACATCATCTGATGTCCTGACTGCTGCTTCCATTGGCCTTGATTATAGAACTAAACAATGTGAAGTCTTTGACAATTTTAATCTTTTCTCCATTTATCGTGATGCTGCTTATAGGTACAGTTGTGAAGATTTTTTTTTCTGTATATTGAGATGTAATCCATACTGCAGATGTATTCTTCAATCTTCATCAGTAAGTGCTTCAAGTCATCCTCACTTTCAGCAACCAAAGTTGTGTTATCAGAGTATCGCAGGTTGTTAATGATTCTTCCTCCAATCCTGATTCCACATTCTTCTTCATATAGATTGAATAAGTATGGTGAAAGGATACAACCCTGACACACACCCTTCTTGATTTTAAACCATGCAGTGTCTGCTTGTCCTGTTCAAATGACGGCCTCCTTGTCTATGTACAGGTTCCTAATGAGTACAATTAAGTGTTCTGAAATTCCCATTCTTCTCAATGTTCCCCACAATTTGTTATGATCCACACAATCAAATGCTTTTGCATAGTCAATAAAATATAAGTAAACATCTCTCTGGTATTGTTTGTTTTTAGCCAAGGTCCATGTGACATCAGCAATAATATTCCTCATTCCACATCCTCTTCTGAATCCAGCTTGCATTTCTGGAAGTTATTTGTAAATACATTGCTCCAACTGGTTTTGAATTATCTTCAGTAAGATTTTACTTGCATGTGATATTAATGATACTGTTCGATAATTTCCACATTCTGTGCGATCACCTTTCTTTGCAATGGGAGAAAATATGGATTTCTTCTACTCAGTTGGCAAAGTAGCTGTCTTCCAAATCTCTTGGCATAACCAAATGAATGCCTCCAGTGGGACATCCATTTCTTGAAACATCTCAATGGGTATTCCATCAATTCCTGGAGCCTTTTTCGTTGCCAGTTCCTTTAGTGCAGCTTCAACTTCTTCCTTTAATACCATTGGTTCTTGATCATATGCCATCTCCTGAAATGGAAGAAGATTGACCAAGTCTTTTTGGTACAGTGACTCTGTTAATTCCTCCCATCTTCTTTTAATACTTCCTGAATCATTCAATATTTTGCTCAAGGAATCTTTCAATTTTGCAACTCGAGGCTTGAATTTTTTTCCCAGTTCTTTCAGCTTGAGCAATGCTGAGCATATTCTTCCCTTTTGGTTTTCTAACTCCAGGTCTTTGCACATTTCATTATAGTAACTGGCTTTGTCTGCTCAAGCTGCTCTTTGAAATCTTCTGTTCATCTTTTTTATCTTGTCATTTCTTCCATTTGCTTTAGCTACTCTCAGGTCAAGGGCAATTTTCAAAGTCTTTTCTGACATCATGTTTGGTCTTTTCTTCCTTTCTCATCTTTTTAATGACATCTTGCTTTCTTCATGAATGATGTTCTTGATGTCATCCCATAATTCTTCTGGTTTTTGGTCACTGGTGTTCAGTGCATCAAATCTGTTCTTCAGATGGTCTCTAAATTCAGGAGGGATATATTCAAGGTCATATTTTGGTTCTCATGAACTTGTTTTAATTGTCTTTAACTTCAAGTTGAACTTGCATATGAGCTCTGTTCCACAATCAGCTCCTGGCCATGTTTTGGCTAAAGATATTGAGCTTTTCCATCACCTCTTGCCACAGATATAGTCAATCTGATGCCTGTGTACTCCATCTGGTAAAGTCCACATATATAGCCACCATTTGTGTTGCTGAAAAAGATATTTGCAATGAATAAGTTGTTTGTCTTGCAAAATTCTATCATGCAATCTCCCTCATTATTTCTGTCAACAAGGCCAAATTTTCCAACTACTGGTGATTTGTCTTTGTTTCCAACTTTTACATTCCAGTCACCAGTGATAATGAACACATTTTGATTGCATGTTCGGTCAGTTTCAGACTGCAGAAGTTGACAAAAATCTTCAGTTTCTTCATCGTTGGCTTTGGTTATTGGTATGTAAATTTGAATAATTGTAGTATTAATTGGTCTTCCTTGTAAATGTATGGATATTATACTATCACTGACAGCATTGCACTTCAGGACAGATCTTGAAACATCATCCCTTGTTATAAAGAATCCCACGCCATTCCTCCTCAAATTGTTATTCCCGGCGTAGTAGATCATGTAGTTGTCTGATTCAAAATGGCCAAAACTGGTCCATTTGAGCTCACTAATGCCTAGGATATCAGTCTTTATGCATTCCAGTTCATTTTTGACAGCTTCCAATATTTCTAGATTCATACTTCATACATTCCATGTTCTGATTTTTAATGGATGCTTGCAGCTGTTTCTCCTCAAATTGAGTCTTGCCACATCAGCCAAGGGAGGTCCCAAAAGCTTTACTTTATACATATCACTAGGGTTGGTTCTACTCTGATGATAGAGCTCTTTCCTACTCGCATTTTGAGTGCCTTCCAACCTAAGGGGCTTTTCTTTCTACACTGTATCAGACAATGTTTCCAGGCTATTCATAAAGTTGCCCAGTAATGTATCAGTGTTTCTCTGCTATTCATAATGTTTTTCCTGTCCAATTTTTGACAAGTGGATGACCTTTCTTTTCTTAGTCTTTCTCAGTCTGTAAGATGCATTGAAACCTTTTCACCGTGTGCAACCTTGCTGGCATTAGAGACACTGGTGGCACAGCCTTAAGCCTCACAGCAACACGCAAGCCACTGCAGTAGGACAAACTGACAGACAAGTTTGTCTTCCTTGGCTGTTGGAAACCTCTCCACCCTCCCCTTGCCTGGATCCTGTGGCTCTGTTTTTCCTGGCTTTTACCCTGCTTCCTGCCTCTTGGGTGTGGGGCCTGTGTCCCTCCCCTTACCTGGATTTCCATGGCTCTGTCTTGTTTCCATCTCTTGTCCCATTTATCACTCTGACTCATTGTTTTTCCATTCTTATGCCTTTCCTCTGTCTCTCTCCTTGTCCTCCTAGGTCCATAAAAAGGCAGAAATATTTTGTTCAGGCCTCTTGGCAATGAGTCCATTTTGCCTTTCTTCTCTGCATGAGACCCTTGCCTAAAGCCAAAAAAAAAAAAAAAAAAAAAAAAAAAAAAAAAAAAAAAGGAGCATTGGGAAGGTAGCTTCTTTTCCTGTTGTCCCTTGCCTGCACTTTTGCATTAGGTTTAATAAAGCCTTGATTGTTATGTTCAGTTTGTCTCATTTTCCTAATTGACTACCTTGATACTTGGCATCAAATTTGGGAAGTTTTCAGCCTGTATTTCCTTTAATATGTTTCTACTGTTTTCTTATTTTCTTCTTCTTTTGGTATACTCATTACCCATATGTTGGTGCACTTAATGGTGTCCCGCATTTCTCTATGGTGGTGTTCATTTTCCTTCATTCTTTATTAATCTCTCTGCAAGTTTACTTACTCTTCTGCCAGAGTAAATCTACTGTGGAGACACTCCTAATGTGGTACTTTGGAGCTCCAGAATCTCCATTTGGCTCTTTTTTTTTTTTTTTTTTAAGAAAAAAAAAATGTAATTCTTATCTCTTTATTGATATTCTCTGTATGATGAGATATTGCCATTATGCCTTCCTTTAATTATTTAGCATGGTTCCCATTAGTTATTTGAATGTATTTATAATAACTGCTTTGCAGTGTGTGTCTGAGAAGTTCAACATCTGGGACACTTAAAAAGTAGTTCTAATGGCTGCTTATTGTCCTGTGAAAGGGTCATACTTTCTTCTTTCTCACATGCATATCTCATTTTTATTTTCTAAAATTTGACATTTTAGATAATATATTGTAGCAATTTTGAGTACTGTTCTCTCTAGGGCTTTTTTATTGTTGTTAGCTTTTTTGCTTTTTGATTGGTTTAATGATTTGTATGTGTTAGTTTAGGAACTCTCTCCATATTTTTTTCTTTATTTCATAATACGAAGCCTTTCTAATGTTACTCTTTAGAAGATGAAGCTTTGGGCACACCTTGACCATCGGGGCTGACTGACTTTAGTCAAGGTCTCTTTGCTCATTTTTCTGCCATTGGTCTTCTTGGATTGCCCATACTGATTTACAACCTATACACTATGAGTTAGGTGGGAACTCTTGTGGCATGGTGCCTAAGGCATTTGACTGCTAACCAGAAGACTGGCAGTTCAAACCCACCAGCCACTCCTCAGAAAGAAGATTGGGCAATCTACTTCTGTGAAGATACTGCCTTGGAAACCCAAGGAGGGGTCACTATGAGTTGAATCGACTTGACAACAGTGAATTGGGTTTGGTTTGATTTGGGTAATCTGTGCCCACTATTCTCTACCATGGTTGGAACTTACAGCCTACAAGTAGAGTTTAGGGGAGGAAGGGAGCTCAGTCACCTCAAATACACCAGCTTGGATTAGAGTTTCTGCAAGTTGAAGTTTTGGAAGCGTGAGATAATTCTACAGTGTGCTCCTGTTGTTTGAAACTGATACTGTAGGCCTAAATTGAGAATCTGCAGTTGACCTTCCATCATTCTGTGCTGTTATGTGAGGGACATGAGACCAGGTCATGGCTGAAATACCATATATTCTTGCTGTTCTTGAAAAGATTTAGTAGATTTTTTTTTTTTTTAATTGTGATTTGGGTGAAAATTTACAGAGCAAATTCACTTTCCATACAGCAGTTCACATACACTTTGTCTCATGACATTGACTACAATTTACCTCAACACAAGAGCTCTCCTCCACTTCCTTCCAATAGTTACCTCTTCCTTGTGTCCACCCCTCCATGCATTCCTGCTCCCTGAGCTGTCTCCCAGTGCATAAACAGCCCTTTTTTCTCCCATGATTGATCTCTCCAAGGAGTGTTTCTGCTTCAGGTAAATGTTCAACTCATATGCCTGTCTTTTGTTTGCCTGGAAGCCACAGGAGTGGGTTCAATTCCAGACCTGAAGGGCAGCTAGGGGCCATAGGCTCAGTGGTTCCACCAGGCTCTATCGGGCCAGCAAACCTGTTCCCCATTTTTTGTTTTTCCAAATAATTTTGAGTTTTGTTCTACATTATTCTCCCTCTCTATCCAGGATCTCCTACAAAGATCTTCTTCCAAGTGGTTGACAGTGGTAGCTGGGCACCATCTAGTTCTTCTGGTCTCATAGTCATATAGGCTGCGGATCACATGATTTACCAGTTACTAGGACAAATTGTTTCCATGAATCTTTGGTTTTCTACATTCTTCTTTGCTCTGGATGAGGAGAGACCCATCGTTGCATCTAGACAGCTACTTGTAAGCTTTTAAGATCCTAGTTGCTACTCACCAAAGTAGGAGGTGGAACAATATTTTGTATAGTATGTTATGCTAATTGAGCTTGATGTCCCCTGCCACTATGGTCCCGAGCCCACAGGTTCAACTACTTGGTCCCTCTGGGTATCTGGCTGTGACCAGATAGTGACTACAACCTTGTCCCTTGTCAGATCTTCTATACACCTGGGAATTCAGATCATACAAATAAACTTATATGACCACTGTCTGCCAACCCTATACATGGTCTTGGGTACACTCCCTGCTTCATAGACATACTGACTAGTTCATTCTGTCCACCCATCTATCCACCTGTATACCCATGTTTGCCTTCACTGACAATGCAGTACTGTATGTGAAAAAAGGTTCATCTTTGTAGTCTGTACCTCTCTATGTCTTTCTCTTCCTCAGTGCCACCATGTTAATCACTCACATTTGGTACATTGCCCTTCTCTTCACCCAAATCAATACTTACCTCTACCTATCTAACAGTCTTCCCTCCCCTGCCTTCCCACCCCTGGTAACCAACAAAGAAAATTTCTTTCCAAAGGCAAACCTTTCCTTGACTTTTACAATAACAGTTAGTAGATTTTCTTGACCAAATGTTTCTCTATTTGTTCTATGCCTTTGGAGTATCCCCAGAGACTTTAAATAGGTTTTTTTTTTTTTTTTTTTCAAATTTAAAAGCACAATATTCACCACTATTATTATGAAATTATAATTTTAACAGTTTTTATTCAATTAAAATACTGTTTCACTGGGGAGAATGTTTATCAGTCTCTTTTACATCATTGTTCCAGATGTCTTGCCTCTTTCTTGGAAAAAAAGAATTGTATCAGGCCTTCCTGGTAGTGGAATTCAAATGACCCAGGAGCTAGGGCCAAGCCATTTATATTTTTTTGTTTTGTTTTATTTTGTTTTACTTAGGTACAGAGAGCTTTAAGGTAGTATGCATAAGAATTGTTGTGCTAGGCTGAGCTTTTCATATATGTCCACTATAATTTGAAATTATTCCTGTCATTTAATCCTCATTTTCTAGCTTTGTGTCACTTCGTATGATTTAACCTTGAGAAAAAAGAGTGCTTTAAAAAGTTTGTATTTTGAATTCTAAACATTTTAATAATTTTCATGCTTTTTATATGCCAAATTTATTTCTTAAATTATACTTGATTTTAAAATAAAGGAATTGATTTTAGCTGCATAGGCTTAGAAAAGTAAGCACCATATTCCTACTGAAGGGACTTGCTTGCTAAGAATATAAGTAAGCTAATAAGCTAAATTTTAATGTGTTTATAGAACTAGATTATTATTATCATTATTAATATTTAAAACCAGAGGAATAGCATTATTCAACAAATTTTTAAAATTTATTGTTATCTGTCTGACACTGATTTTGGGTAAGGAAAATTACATTTTAAGTTTTGTATCTCAACATGCACCCTACAATCCCTCCTATTTTTTTATTTTATTTTTTTTGTTAGATACTGTCAACTCAGCTCTGACTCATAGCAACCCAGTGTACAACAGAGTAAAACACTGCCTGGTCCTGCCAGCCTTACAATACTTGCTATACCTGAGTCCATTGTCACAGCCACTGTGTCAGTCCATCTTGTTAAGGGCCTTCCCCTTTTTCGTTGACCCTACACCTTACCAAGCATGGTATCCTTCTTCAGGAAATGGTCCCTTCTGACAACATGACCAAAATAGGTGACATGAAGTCTGGCCATTCTCCTTTCCAAGGAGCATTTTGGCTGCACTTCCTCCAGGACAGATTTGTTAGGTCTCTTGGGAGTCCATGGTACTTTCAGTATTCTTCACCTGTACCACAGCTCAAAAGCATCAACTCTTCTTCAGTCTTTCTTATTTATTGTCCAGCTCTCATATGCATATGAAGTGATTGAAATACGATGGCATGGGTTAGTTGCACTTTAGTCTTCTAAGAGACATCTTTGCTCTTCAGCACTTTAAAGAGGTGTTTGTGTGGCAGATCTTCCCAGTGCAATGTCATCTGATGTCTTGACTGCTGCTTTCATTGGTGTTGATTGTGGAACTAAGTAACATGAAATCTTTGACAACTTCAGTCTTTTCTCCATTTATTGTGCTGCTTCTTATTGAGCCAATTGATCTAATTGATTTTTGTTTTCTTTATGTTCAGTTGTAATCCATACTGCAGACTATAGTCTTCAATCTTCATCAGTAAATGTTTCAAGTAAATGTTTCAGCAAGCAAAGTTCTGTCTTCTGTATGTTATAGGTTATTAATCAGTCTTCCTCCAATCCTGATTCCATGCTCTTCTTCATATTGTCCAGATTTGCTTCTCAGATTATTTGCTCAGTGTACAGATTGAATAAATATGGTGAAAGGATACAACCCTGACACACTCGCTTCCTGATTTTAAACCATGCAGTATCCCCTTGTTCTTTTCAAACGACAGCCTCCTGGTCTACGTACAGGTTCCTCATGAGCACAATTAAGTGTTCTGGAATTCTCATTCTTCTCAGTGTTATCCATAATGTATTATGATCCTCACAGTCAAGTGCTTTGGCATAGTCAATGAAACACAAGTAAACATCTTTCTGGTATTCTTTGTTTTGAGCCAAGATCCATCTGACATCAGCAATAATATGTCTCATTCCATGTGCTCTTCAGGATCCAGCTTGCATTTCTGGAAGTTCTCTGTAACTATACTGCTGCCACTGTTTTTGAATTCTCTTCAGCAAGATTTTACTTGTGTGCAATATTAATGATATTGTTTGATTATTCCCACATTCTGTGGGATCACCTTTCTTTGGAATGGGTAGAAATATGGATCTCTTCCAGTCAGTTGGCCAGGTAGTTGTCTTCCACATTTCTTGGCATAGAAGAGTGAGTGCCCTCAGCATGGCATCCGTTTGTTGAAACATCTCAATGAGTGTTCCATGAATTCCTGGAACCTTGTTCTTCACCAATTCCTTTAGTGCAGCTTCGACTTCTTCCTTCAATATCATTGGTTTTTGAACATACGCCACTTCCTGAAATGGATAAACATCAACCGGCTCTTTTTGGTACAGTGACTCTGTGTATTCCTTCCATCTTCTTTTGATATTTCCTGCATTATTCAAAGTTTTGCCCATAGAGTCTTTTAATATTGCAACTGAAGGCTTGAATTTTTCTTCAGTTCTCTCTGCTTGAGAAATGCTGAGCATGTTCTTCCCTTTTGATTTTCTAACTCTAGGTCTTTGGACATTTCATTGTAATAAGTGACTTTGTCTTCTCGAGCTGCTCTTTGAAATCTTCTGTTCAGCTCTTTTATATTGTCATTTCTTCCTTTTGATTTAGCTACTCTCAAGGGCAAGTTTCAGAGTGTCTTCTGACATTCATTTTTGTCTTTTCTTACTTTCCTGTCTTTTAAATGACCTTTTGCTTTCTTCATGGATGATGTTCTTGATGTCATCCCACAACTCCTCTGGTTTTTGGTTATTGGTATTCAGTGCATCAAATCTGTTTTTCCTATGGTCTCTAATTTCAGGAGGGATATATTCAAGGTCGTATTTTGGCTCTTGTGGATTTACTTTAATTGTCTTCAGCTTTAGCTTGAACTTGCATATGAGCATTTGATAGTCTGTTCCACAGTCAGCTCCTGGCTTTGTTTTGTCTGGAGATATTGAGCTTCTTCATCACCTCTTGCCACAGATGTAGTCAATCTGATTCCTGTGAATTCCAACTGGTGAAGTCCAAGTTTATAGCCACTATTTATTTTGTTGAAAAAGGGTATTTACAATGCATACGTTATTGGTCTTTCAAAATTCTATGATGCAGTCTCCAGCATTATTTCTATCACCAAAACCATATTTTCCAACTACTTGTGATTCTTCTTGGTTTCCAACTTGTGCATTCCAATCAGCAGTGATAATCAACACATCTTGATTGCATCTTTAGTCAATTTCAGATTGTAGAAGTTTGTAAATATTTTTAATTTCCTCATCTTTGGCTTTGGTGGTTGGTGAGTAAATTTGAATAATAGTAGTATTAATAAATAGAGCTCTGATAGCACAATGCCTAAGGCATCTGACTGCTAACCAGAATGTTGGTGGTTCAAACCAGCTGCTCTGCAGAAGCAAGACTGGGCAATCTACTCTGTAAAGATTTACTGACTTGGAAACCTGATGTGGGTCACTATGAGTCAGAATCGACTCAATGGTAGTGGGTTTGGTATTAGTTTGGTTTAGTAGTATTAACTGGTTTTCTTTGTAGGCATATAGATATTGTTTTATTACTGACAACATTGTACTTCATGATAGATCTTGAAACATTCTTTGTCACATGTCACATGCCATTCCTCTTTAATTTTTCATTTCCCACATAGTAGATCATATGGTTGTCTGATTCAGAATGGCCAAAACAGACCATTTCAGCTCACTAATGCCTAGGATATCAATCTTTATGCATTCCATTTCATGATTGACAACTTGCAATTCTCCTAGATTCATACTTCCTACATTCCATGTTCAGATTATTAATTGATGTTTGCAGCTGTTTCATGCCACATCAGCAAATGGAGGTCCCAAAAGCTTCACTCTATCCATATCATTAAAGTCAGCTCTACTCTGAGGAGGCAGCTCTTCCCCAGTCATATTTTGAGTGCCTTTGGACATTATGGGCTTATCTTCCAGCACTATATCAGACAATGTTTCAGGGCTATTCATAAAGTTTTCTAGTAATATATCAGGCAGTGTTTCACTGCTGTTCACAAGGTTTTCACTGGCCAATTCTTCGAGAAGTAGGTGGTCTCTTCCTTCTCCAAGTCTTTGTTAGTCTGGAAGCTCCGCTGAAACCTGTCTACCATGGGTGACCCTGCTGGTATTTGAATTTCTGGTGGCATAACCTCCAGACTCATAGCAACACACAAGCCACCACAGTATGGCAAACTGACAGATGACTGGTGGCTAGCATTGTTAACCTGGTGCTATTCTTAAATACCTTTCATACCTTCTTACTTTCCTCATGGTATAAATATATTTTTTTCTTTACATATATATGGAATTCCTATTTTGTAGCCTATTGATTTATTCATTAAATTTATGTAAACACCTGTTGTGGGAAAAATACTATGTTAAATATTGCAAATACAGTGAGAACAAGATATATACTATCTTCATTCTCATGGAACTTACTGTTTGTTTAGGGAGGTAAATATCACTGCTTAATCAAGTAAAGAAATATATGGTTACCAACAAGATAAGTGCTGTGTATGAAAAACATGGAGTTGCATGAGCAGCATTAATGGGGAAGATTAGAAATGTCAAGGAAGACATCTTTAAGGATGTGAAATTAAAAGAGAATTTTGAAACCTAAGTGGGAGTTAATCCTGTGAAGAGTAGTGGGAAATAAAAAGAGGGAAAGACATACAAAATTGGCTTAAGATAGAGAGAACTGGTGATTTTGAGGTTAGCTTGTAGTGCTGTAAGGAAATAGCAACCCAACATGATCTGGGTCCTGATCATATTAAGGCCCTATTGACAATGTTAAATAAAGATCTTGGATTATTTTGAATTTTATCTTAAGATAAAAGAAAGTCATTGAAGGATTCTTTACATTACACTATTTACAGTTTAAGAACATAATTCTACCTACTTGTGGAGAGGAAACTGAGGAGTTATTAGGACTCTATTTGGGGGAACTACTTAGAGGCTACTGAGAAGATCAGGTAAGAGGTCGGCTGGAGACAACAAAGATAGAAATTATTTTTTCTGAACTCTTATATTTCAAGATCGGAGGCAAATGTTGCTAATTTTCCCTAGGCAGAACAGACAGCTTCTTCCTTTATGCTTCTGATAGCTTCCTGATTACACCAGGCTCTGGCTGTATTGTCATTGTTGTTTCTCCCATTTTACTCTGAGCTCCCTCAGATACAAGTATACATGTACAGTTGTTTCAGAATTTTACCATTTTATCATTCAGAAATTTACCATATGCCTGTGGGAAACAGCTTTACTAAGAGTTCAGTGCTTATGTGTAATTGCTTTTGTCTTTAGTCTTATTGCGTCTACTCATTTTCAAAGTTAAAGTTACTTGGTCAGCATAATTCCTTTCCTCCCCCTCCCCTTTTAGTGAAGTTATATCAGACATTTAAAATGTAGTTATTTTGTCACTGTCTTCATTCCATCCTGGGATCCCTGACCTCCTAATTGATTTTTTAAAATATTCATACATTAAGGTTCACTATTTGTGCTTTGAAGCCCTGTAAGTTTGTAGTCTTTTACTTAAAAAAAAAAAAAAAAAAAAAAGTTTGTCCATATAAGTTTTTGATACCTTGGTTAAGTCCTAGAGTGACTGCTTTTAGCTTAGCCCTAGAGGACCTGGCTTTATATGTATAAGGTATTTTGTTGCTCGTTTAAGAAAGAAGACAGTCTAAGGAGGTGGGTGTGACATATGGCTTATAGTAGTAATACTGAAATCTAAAGTTTGGGTCAAATGTGGCAGCCACCCAGCAATGACATTTACTGAAACTGGGAAGAGGACCAGTCATGATACTGGGAATTGGTAGGAATATTGGCAGAAACAAGACTGTCTCCTTCTGAAAGTTGTAAAGGAAAATTCAAACTGGGGTACTAAACAGATTCCTTCTGATGGCTTCCCACCATGGTGTAATTTTGGTTGGTTCACTTTCCCTTTCAAGGCCTTAGTTTACTGCCTGCAAAATGGGAACATAGACTTTCTATTCTAGTTTTGATATATAATGATTCTGTTTGCAGATTTTTTTTCTTCCCCATTCTTCCTATAAAGGGAAAAAGAACAACTTAGACATGTGCATGAGAAGTTGAAAGGAATTGACAGTGCTTTTGACTTATTACGTAGCATGTAAATGGATAATTTAAACTGCATAATAGAGGAAGGCCCAGAGTTCTAAGAACCTAGTTGGAACCTAATTGGTCTGGAAAGGATTGTTAGTTTGAGAAAGACTATCTAAAAGGGCTAACATTTATGTTGAATATTTAAGGACATGTAGAAGATCACCAGCTAGAACTAAAGCTGAGGAATCCCAGACAGACAGAGTAACGTATGTATAGATCTGAAATAAGCAAAAGTTCTAAAGCAGTGGTTTTCATGTAAAAACCAGAAGTGGAGGTTAGGGTGGGGAGTGGATGGTTTCTTTCAAAAGTAACCTTACTTTGATTATTTTCTTTTTTGCTATGGATTTTTTTTTAAGGTAAAAAAAAATAAATGCTCTTATTTAAACTTCAAGCAATACAGAAATGCATAATATAAAACAAGAAAATGTCTCCATTCCTGCTAATCAGAAGTAACTATTCCTAGCATATTAATGGTATTTATTCAGACTTTTAAATATAGAAACAGATGCATATTTTAAAGGTTTTTTTTTTTTTTTTTTTTCAAGAAAGAGGATTTTATCGAATGTACTGTACTTTTGATGCTTTCTTTTACACTTAATTTGTTATGGCCATCTTTTTGTAGTAAAGAAAAAAACCAAACTCACTGCCATCTGGTTGTTTCCAACTTATAGGAACCTCCGTTGGGTTTCTGAGGCTATAAATCTTTACGGAAGTAGATAGCCCAGTCTTTCTTCTGCAGTGCAGCTGGTAGGTTTGAACCACTGAGTTTTGGGTCAGTCAAGTGTCTTATCCATTGTGCCACCAGAGCTCCAATATCTATTCTTTAATGCTTGATTAGTCTTATCGTATTTGAGCATTTTGCCATATTGGCTTCAGATTATCTTTTTAGGAGGATCTCTGGTAGCATAGTGCCTAAGGCACTTGACTGCTAACCAGAAGGCTAGTGGTTCAAACCCCCCAGCCACTCCTTGGAAGGAAGGTTGGGCAATCTACTTCCGTAGTGATACTGCCTCGGAAACCCAAGGAGGGGTTGCTATGAGTCGGGGCCGACTTGATGGCACATAACAACAACAACAATCTTTTTTAGGAAGTTCCATTATTTAGTTACTACTAAATCTATCTATCTTTTCTCTTTCCTTAGAAGTAACAACTCTCCTGAATTTTACATTTAACATATCCATGTCTTTTAAAAACTATTCTTACACATGTGTGTGTTTATAAACAACTTGTATCATCATTTTTTAATTGTGGTAAAATACTCATAAAATGTATAATTTTAGCCATTTTTAAGTGTACAATTCACTAAAGGAGATTAGAATTAAGTACATTCACAGTGTTGTATAACCATAACCATTATCTAGTTCCAGAACTTGTCATCATCCCAAACAGAAAGTTTGTAACCATTACAATAGCTCATTTCCCCCTCTCCTATCTATATCATCATTTTGAATATACCATTTTCCAACTTACTTTTGTTCTTAAATTTAGGTATTTACATTTTCTATGTATATACTGTAACATAAGTTCATTTATTTTAACTGCTGTATAGTAGTCAATATATATAAATATATAAATATAAATATATTTATTTATATGACTGCGTAGTGCCTAAGGCATTAGACTGCTAACTAGAAGGCTGGCGGTTCAAACCCACCAGTCACACCTCAGAAGGAAGGTTGGGCAATCTACTTCCATAGTGATACACTCTCAGAAACCCAAGGAGGGGTTGCTGTGAGTCGGATCTGACTCAATGGCAGTGTGTTTGGTTCTGTTTGGTTTTATACCATATTTTATTGCTTCTCTCATTAGTGCTCTGGTAGCATAGTGCCTAAGGCACTTGACTGCTAGCCAGAAGGCTGGCGGTTCAAACCCACCAGCCACTCCTTGGAAGGAAGATGGGGCAATCTACTTCCATAGTGATACTGCCTCGGAAACCCAAGGAGGGGTTGCTATGAGTCGGGTCCAACTCGACGGCACATAACAACAACAACAACTAATTAGTGGGTAATTTTCATTCTTATAAATAGTGCTACAATAAATATTGAACATTTATCTGTGTGTGTGTGTATGTGTGTGTATGCTGCCTACCTGTGGTATATATGCAATTTCTGAAACAAAGGATAGGAACATCTTCAGTTTATTGCTGTATTACTCTCCTAAATCATTATAATTTATATTTTTAACAGCCATGTGTGAGATTTTCCAATTCTGCACATTTTTGTACATAGTATTGTCAAACTTTTACATTTTTTCCAATCTTATACATATGAAATAGTATATCATTTTACTTTTAATTTGCATCACCACATTTCCTAATGGTGAATAGAACTACTCCATTGGGTTTTTAAAGCTATAAATCTTTATGGAAGCAGCTTTCTCCCAAGGAGTGGCTGGTGGTTTTGAACCTATGAACTTTCAGTTAGCAGTTGAGTGGATAATCACTGCACCACCAGGGTTCATATGCAATTCTTTTTTTTTCATCTGGAGGGAGGTGTAGGGATCTACTTTCCCCCCATATATGTAATAGGTTTAAATCCTTGTAATGTCATCTCTGTCAGACATCAACTTTTCATATATCTCTTTGTTTGTTTTGGGTCTTTCAATTCTGTTCCATTCATTTACTTGAAAATTCCTTTGTCAATTATGCTGCTGTGTATGAATTATTTTACCAATATTGTTATTCTTGGTATCTGTTGAGTCCTCCCACCTTACTCTTTTATATATTTGGCTAATGTTATCATGTTGCCTCTTCATATTTTCATGTTAATTTTAGGATAGAGGTTGTTTATTTCTGCATAAAGGCAGTTGGGATTTTGGTAGGGATAGAATTTTAGATCACTTTGGGGAATATTATCATCTTATCAATAGGAGCTCTGGTGGCACAATGGTTAAAAACTTTCAGCTTCTAGCATAAGGTTGGCAGTTCAAACCCACTAGCCATTCTGCAAGAGAAGGATGAGGCAGTCTGCGTCTGTAAAGATTTACAACCTTGGAAACCATATGGGGCAGTTATATTCTGCCATAAGAGTCACTATGAGTCAGAATCAATTCAATAGAAATAAATTTGGGTTTTTGGTCATCTAATCAATATTGTCTTTCAATTCATGAACATGATAGGTCTATCCACTTATTCAGGACTTCTTTCAATTATATTTAATAGTTCTCATTATACGGGTCTTGCACTTTTTAGTGTAAAACTTTTTGTATTAGAATTGTTTGTATATAGAATTTTGTATATAGAATTGTTTTCTTAATTGCAATTTTGGATTGTTTCAAGGGTATAGAAATACAATTGATGTTTTGTGTGTTGAGCTTGTATCCTGCAATGTTGATAAACTCATTTATTTATTGGTTTATTTTTATTTTTATTTTTATTGTGATTTGGGTGCAAGTTTACAGAGCAAATTCATTTTCCATATTTTGTCTCATGACATTGGCTGCAATTCCCCACAATGTAATAGCTCTCTTCCTACTTCCTCCCCATAGTTACCTCTTCCCTGTGTCCTTCCCTCCCATGCACTCCCACCCCCCAAGCTATCTCCCTGTGCAAACACTGCCCTTCTGTTCTTCCATGATTGATTGCTCCAAGCAGTATATCTACCTGCTGTATCTACTTCATATTCCTGTCTCTTGTTTGGCTGGAGCCAAAGGAATGAGTTCAGTTCCAGACCTGAAGGATAACTAGGGGCCATAGTCTCAGGGGTCTCACCAGGCTCTATCAGACAAACAAATCTAGTCTTTTTTTTTTATGATTTTGAGTTTTATTCCACATTATTCTCCCACTCTATCCAGGACCTCCTGCACCAATCCCCCTCTGAGTGTTTGACAATGGAAGCCAGGTACCATCTAGTTCTTCTAGTCTTATGGTCATATAGGCTAAGGATCACATGGTTGACTAGTACCTTGGACTAACTGTTTCTATGCATCTTTGCTTTTCTTCATTTTTCTTTGCTCTGGATAAGGAGAGACCCATTGTTGCATCTAGATTGCCACTTGCAAGCTTTTAAGACCCCAGCAGTCACTACTCACCAAAATAGGATGTAGAACAATGTTTTTTTCTGTAGTGTGCTATGCCAATTGAGCTTTATGTCCCCTGCAACCACCCTCCTGAGCCTACAGGTCCAACTACTCACTCACTCATTCAGAGTACCTGGCTGTGGCCAAGAAGCCACCACAACTTTGCCTCTTGTCAGCTCTACTATATACCTGGACATTCTTACAGAATATATAAATACACATGTAGAAACATTGTCTGCCATCCTTATACATGGTCATGGGCACACACTCCACTGCCTAGACATACCTAATCATTCGGCCTGTCCACCCATATATTCATCCATAGATCAATGCTTGCCATCAGTGACAATGCAGTACTGCACATTCAAAAGGGTTCTTCTCTGTTGTCTACATGTCCTGTGTGCCTCTGTGCCTTCCTCTTCCTTAGTGCCACCATGTTGCCCACTCACTTTTGGCACATTGCCCTTCCCTTCACCCAAATAATTACTTATCTTTACCTATCTAGTGGTGTTCGCTCCCCTCCTCTCCTATCCCTGATAAAAACAAAAGTTTCCTTCCATGTATAAACCTTTCCTTTACTTTTTACAATAGTGAACTAAAACAGTATTTGTCCTGTGATTGACTTATTTCACTCAGCATAATGTCCTTTAAGTGCATCCATGTTATGTGGTGTTTCACAGATTCTAACTCTTTAGTGTTGCATAGTATTCCATTGTGTGTATATACCCTAGTCTGATTATCCATTCTTCTATTGATGAGCATTTAGGTTGTTTCCTTCTCTTTGTTCCTGTGAATAGTGCTGTGATGAACATAGATATATCTATTCATGTCCTGGCTCTCACTTCTTTAGGATATATACCTAGTGTGGTAGTTAAGTTTGTGTGTCACCTTGGCTAGGCTGGGTTGAGTGGCTGGGCAGCTGGTTGTAGTATTCCCCATGATGAGACTGGTAATCAACTCCATGGTGGGATATACCATGTGCAGCTGAGTAGCTGCCTTAGGGATGTGGTCTGCTTCCTGTATAAAAGCAGAAGCCTTGGGGAATAGTCTCTAGCTTATGGCCCACTTGAACCCTGCATATAGCCATGTCATTGTTCAGCAGCCTGCCATGCTCTGCTGACCTTGGCCCTTTCAATGGATTTGAATTCATGGCCTGCCATGTGGTTTGGTAACATCAGGAACATGCCTTTTTACTTGTCAACCTTGGGCTTGTCAGCCTCAGCAGTCAGCAGCTGAGTGGAGAAAAACTCTCAGCTTCAGTGGGCTGGGAGCAGGAGGCAGAGCTGAATCCAAGGTTGAGGGGCTTTCACCCAGCCCCTAGAACCTGGCACTTTGAACTCAGACTTAAAGCCTCCAAATTGTAAGAGAATAAACTCCTGCTGGTTCAAGCATCCCATTTGTGGTATATTCTTGTCAGAGCAGTACTAGGTAACCAGAACACCTAGTAATGAGATTGCTGGATCAAATGGTATTTCTAATTCCAGCTTTTTAAGGAATTGCCATACTGATTTCCACAGTGGTTGTGTAATTTTACACTCCCACCAGCAGTGCATGAGAGTCCCAATCTCCCCACAACCTTGCCAGAATTTGTTATTTTCTTTGTTAAAGTTTGCCATTAGTACTGGGATGAAATGGTATCTCATGGTTTTGATTTGCATCTCTCTAATGGCTAATGATTCATGAACATGGATATCCAGTTCTGGCAGCACCATTTATTAAAGAGACAATCTCTTCCACATTTAATGGATTTTGGCCCTTTGCCAAAGATCAGCCAACCTTATGTCAGTGGATCTATTTCTGGGTTCTCAGTTCTATTCCACTGGTCTACGTGTCTGTCGCTGCAACAAAACAAGGCTGTTTTGACTGCTATGGATGTGTAGTAGGTTTTGAGATCCAGGAGTGTGAGACCTCCTACTTTGTTCTTTAGTAGTGTTTTGCTTATCCAAGGTCTCTTTCCTTTACATATAAAATTAGTGATTTATTTTTCCATATCCTTAAAGAATGCTGATGGGATTGCATTGAATGTATACATTGTTTTGGGTAGTGTTGACATTTTCACAATGTTCAATCTTCCTCTCCATGAGCGTGGGAGGTTCTTCCATTTATGTAGATCTCTTATGGTTTCTTGGAGTAGTGATTTATAGTTTCCTTTGAACAGGTCTTTTGTGTCCCTAGTGAGATTTATTCCCAAGTATTTTACCTTTTTTTTGGTAGCTATTATAAATGGTATTGATTTCCTTATTTCCTTTTCAGCAATCTCTTTGCTAGTGTAGAGAAATGCAACTGATTTTTGGATGTTGATCTTGTATCCTGCTACTATGCTAAATCAATTAGTTCTGGTAGTTTTTTTTTTTTTTGGCAGAGTCTCTTGGGTTTTCTATGTATAGGATCATATCAGCAGTAAAGAGGGATCATTTTACTTCTTCCTTACCAATTTGGATGCCTTTGATTTCCTTTTCTTGCCTTATTGCCCTGGCTAGGACTTCAATACAATGTTGAATAGAACTGGTGATAGAGAGCATCCTTGTCTGGTTCCTGTTCCCAAGGGGAGTGGTTTCATTCTCTCCCTTTTGAGAATAATGTTGGCTATTGTTTTTGCATATATGCCCTTTATTATGTCGAGGAATTTCCCTTCTGTTTCTATTTTGCTGAGAGTTTTTATCAGGAGTTGGTGTTGAATTTTATCAAATACCTTTTCTACATTGATTGATATGATCATGTGGTTCTTTTCCTTTGTTTTATTTATGTGGTGGATGATGTTGATTGTTTTTCTAATGTTGAACCATCCTTGCATACCT
>NW_006921756.1:5163106-5165625 GCF_000298275.1 Orycteropus afer afer
TAGATATAGATATAGATAGATAACATTGGAATGAATGGGAATTTCAGAACACTTAATAGTGCTTATAAGGAACCCGCACATAGACGAACAGGCAGCCCTTTGAACAGAGCAAGGAGATACTTGTGGTTTAAAATCAGGAAAGTGTGTGTCAGGGTTGTATCCTTTCACCACACTTATTCAATCTGTATGCTGAGCAAATAATCTGAGAAACTGGATTATATGAAGAAGAATGTGGCATCAGAATTGGAGGAAGAGTCATTAACAACCTGCAAATGCAGATGACACACATTACTTGCTGAAAGGAAGAACATATGAAGCACTTACTGATGAAAATCCAAGACTACAGCCTTCAGT
The DNA here is from genome assembly GCF_000298275.1 of Orycteropus afer afer. NCBI lineage: Eukaryota > Metazoa > Chordata > Mammalia > Tubulidentata > Orycteropodidae > Orycteropus > Orycteropus afer. Next base: position 5,163,461 of record NW_006921756.1, read on the forward strand.
ATGGATTACATTTCAGTACAAAGAAAACAAAAATCCTCACAACTTGACCAAAAAGCAAAGTTACAATAAATGAAGAAAAGATTGAAGTTGTCAGGGATTTCATTTCACTTGGATCCACAATCAATGCTCATGGAAGCCACAGTCACAAATCAAGTGATGTGCTGCACTGGCAAGTCTTCTGTAAAAGACCTCTTTTAATAGTGCTCGAAAGCAAAGGTGTTCACTATGAAGAACGAGGTGCCACCTGACCCAAGCCATGGATTTTTCAGTAGCCTCATATGCATGTGAAAGCTAGACAATAAATAAGGAAGATCAAAGAAGAGGTGATGCATTTGAATTTGGTGTTGGCAAAGAATATTAAAAAACAAACAAATCTGTATTGGAGAAAGTATAGCCAGAATGCTCCTTAGAAGTGAGTTGTGCCAGAGTTCATCTCTCATACCTTGGTCATGTTTTCATAAAGACCAGTTCCTGGAGAAGAATATCATGCTGGATAAGATAGGGGTCAGCAAAAATGGGAAAGACCCTCAACATGATGGATTGACACAGTGGCTGTGACTATAGACTCAAGAGTAGCAAAGATTATGAGGATGGTGCAAGGAGCAGGCAGTGTTTCATTCTGCTGTACATAGGGTCTTTATGACTCAAAATCAACTAGAAATCACCTAAGAAGAATAAATATGCTGGAATGACAAATTGAAGAGAATGGCATTGCATTCATCATCAAAAAGACAATTTCAAGATCTTTTCCCAAGTACAATGCTATCAGTGATAGGATAAAGTCCACACACCTACAAGGAAGACCAGTTAATACTACTACTATTAAAATTTGTGCACCAACCACTAATGCTGAAGATGAAAATTGAAGATATTTACCAACTTCAGCAGTCTGAAATTGATCAAACATCAAATCAAGATGGATTGATAATTACTCGCTATTGGAATATAAAAGTTGGAAACGAAGAATCATCAGTAGTTGGAAAATATGGACTTAGCAATAGAAATGACACCAGAAATCACATGATAGAATTTTGCATGATGAATTACTTGTTCATTGCAAATACCTCTTTTCAACAACATAAATGGCAACTATACACATGGACCTCACCACATGAAATACATAGGAATCAAATCAACTACATCTGTGGAGAGAGATGATGGAGAAACTCAATAAGTCAGAATAAGACCAGGGACTGACTATGAAACAGACCATCAATTGCTCAAATGCAAGTTCAAGTTGAAGCTGAAGAAAATTAAAACAAGTCCATGACAACCAAAGTATGACCTTGAGTATATCCCACCTGAATTTAGAGGCCATCTGAAGAATAGATTAGATGCATTGTACAGTAATGACTGAAGACCAGATAAGTTATGGGATAGCGTCAAGGACATCATACATGAAGAGAGCAAAAAGTAATTTAAAAGACAGGATAGAAAGAAAAGACTAAAATGAATGTCAGAAGAGCCTCTGAAACTTGCTCTTGAACAGAGAGCAGCTAAAGTGAATGGAAGAAATGATGAAGTAAAAGAGCCGAACAGAAATTTCAAAGGACAGCTTGAGAAGACAAAGTAAAGCATTATAATGAAATGTGCAAAGACCTGGAATTAAAAAACCAAAAGGGAAGAACACACTTGACATTTCTCAAACTGAAAGAACTGAAGAAAATAATTCAAGTCTAGAGCTGCAATATTGAAGAATTTTACAGGCAAAATATTGAATGTCACAGGAAACATCAAGAGAAGGTGCAAGAAACACACTGGGTCACTGTGCCGAAAAGCATTGGCTGATATTCAGCCATGACAGGAGGTGTTGTAGGAACAATAAGATTCTTACCCCCTGTCATGCAGAGCCAATTATCACAGCAGATTTAAGTGGGAAAGCAAAAGAATCACTTCTCAGAAAAGTCTTGTCTCTCTGAGCTGAGAAATGGTTAGGGTTTTTAAAGGGAAGTGGGCTAAGGGGTAGGAGCTCTGGTAGTGTAATGCCTAAGGCAGTTGACTGCTAACCAGAAGGCTGGTGGTTCAAACCCACCAGCCACTCCTCGGAAGGAAGATGGGGCAATCTACTTCCATAGTGATACTGCCTCAGAAATCCAAGAAGGGGTCGCTATGAGTTGGGTCCGACTCGATGGCACACAACAACAACAGCAACAACAAGTTAACTG